>NC_134701.1:187438600-187528600 GCF_043290135.1 Rhipicephalus microplus
ATTACTTTGCTTCAGTCTTCGCAATCGTCTGAACAAAAAGCTTCATAACCGGACAATCTATAAGGCGTTAATACGTTTGGTTCACATAAGAAAAGTATAGGGACTTTATTGGCCCCGAAGAAATTGGCGAAAGTCTGAGATACGCTACTTGAAGCCTCTGGCTTTCCTTTTAAAAATCGACGCACTTTTACCTTCAGTGTGGAAGATGAGATTTTGTTGAGCCATCGTGCTTATACGACGTTAGCAAGAACTGGATTCAGTGCATCCAGTATTTGCAGTGCACTCTTAGCAGACGGAGATTGTACGCTGCTCAGTAGCGTGCGAATCATGGCAATTAATGATTGCACGATTGCAGTCACTTGCCTGTCTTGGTTGGAAAAATCTCGAACCGGGATCGCGGACTGGCCGTCATAAAACTCCTTCGGTTCGCTTGATGCTGCTTCCCTTTGAAGTGCAGGCCACTCTGTCGCAGTTAGGGTATGCTCGCTGGCTTTGTCCTTTACAGCCTTTCCCACGGCATGTGGTCTGGGAGGCAAAGGAGGTGGTACTGATGAGGAATCTGGCAAACGTGTCGAGGAGGTAGCGGGCGTCCTTGAAGACCGACGTCGACGTTAACGACGCCTTCTGACTTTAGCTGCGGCTTCTCGATGAGATGAGTGATCGCGCACCATCTCAGCTTGCGAAATTATAGACGAAGTAAGGCCAGCAAGTAATTCTTTTGGTTTAGATTATGTGTATGTATAACGAACAATGGTGTAAGGTAACACAGCCGCACCAGGTAGAAAAGTAGTTTTCGCGCAGTCTATTCCCGTTAAAAGCACAGCATGAGCAAGCGGTACGAGCCGTTTGCTGATGCCCTCCGAGCTAGCGCGCACGCCAACCATCGCGGCCACACCCGTATAGCCAAAATTCACAGTTGCTGCTCAAGCAATGCAGTCTACCCACCTATACCTTACCGGGAGTCCCTTGAC
The DNA here is from genome assembly GCF_043290135.1 of Rhipicephalus microplus. NCBI lineage: Eukaryota > Metazoa > Arthropoda > Arachnida > Ixodida > Ixodidae > Rhipicephalus > Rhipicephalus microplus. Next base: position 187,439,572 of record NC_134701.1, read on the forward strand.
GTTGCTTACGAAAGATAGACAGGGCGTTTCCTCTCCGCCTGAATAGCAATAGACTGCAGACCTCAGACGCGGTTTGACGTTACCGCACGCATTCTCCATGTGGTGGGAATGGGTCGCCTTGTTTCGACTCTGCTTCAGCCACGTTCGTCGCCAGTGCTCATGTGCTCTCACTGGCACAAAGAGTATACAATGAACGGTAAAGTGTTATCAATTTGGACTTTGTGCGGAACATGACGTTTCAGGCGGTGCTGATGGCAAAAGAGAACTCGTTTACATTGTGCGCGCATTTTCATTGTAATAAAAGAACATGAACAGACCTTGTGCTCTTCCAGCCGAACTTCAATGCATAAAAGAAAGCACCGTTTTGTTTATTCTAAAACGTGCATTGCGAATACTAAATAAAGTTATAAAATACACAGCAAAAGCTTATTGCGACAAATTTGAAGGTGATCTTTCAGGAAAAACTGACTCATAGGTATAACATGTTAAAACTGTCGTACTGACGACCACCTAACTATTAAAATGATAACGTAACCCCGAAGAGGAGCGCTCTTACAAGAAGCGTTTTCATGTAGCTTCGCGTAATAAAAGCGTCGAACAGGAAAACGCACTTTCAACGTGATAGACTCTGCTTCGTGCCGGAGCGATTAAACGAAGGCGCGCACGCTAATTGCAGAGCATGCACGTTCTAAGCCACACCCCTCCAACTCAGCAGTCCCCCATTTCCTCTCTAAGCAATGGCTTCCGGCCTCCTCCCTTGAACATCAAAGTGGACGACAAACATTCCATTTACCGCCCTCCAGTCACGTGCTTCAAAAGTCAGGGTTCCCATGAAGATTTATCTCCGGCCGAGACCTTGTAGAAGCTGAGCTCATTCACGTGCTCTGGCCAGTCGAGGCCTTCCTAGAGCATTCGGCTGCATTGTACGGGCTTAGGAGACGGCCGAAATATGCAGAAGTCCGCCTTGTGAAAAATTACGTGTCCTGTAGCATAAGCATGTGCAGGGTCTCCCTTCAGGAGTAGTGAAAGTTCGTCGCAGCATCCTCTTCTTATTAAGTCAATGTACAGAGCTGCATTTGCGCCCCCCCCCTGCCCCACACCTCCTGGCTTCACCTACGTCCTAGAGTGATTTTATGAGCTAGTTGAGGCTCAAAATACTTCGCGCGAAAGCTATGCTAAGGATGGACAGCTGCTGAGGCTCTAGACCGACTTGCGTGACTCGAAACAACCGCATCCTTCAGCCGAAGAAGTAGTCTCGCTTTTTTCTGATGCAAATCTTGCAAAGCAAGTGTTATTTACCTTGTAAGTGCAATATTGTGTCCATTGAAAAAATCAGAATGGTATTAGAAACAACTAGCTCTATTGCTCGGAATTCCGTGATGAACGTCGAAAGAAGGAATGGAGTGTCTATAGCTGACAGCGTGGGACTGGTGAATCCCTTTTTAGTGTGCTAAATCTGGCATTTGTTAGATACCGTATCGTGACAAACGTTCTGCAATATATATTTACAAAAGAAAAAAAAGGCTCACTGCATAATAGCAAGCCATGCAACTGCTTGCCACTTATTTTGTAACGCTACTGTATCCAGCGCTAAAAACGGCAATAGTGCTGAAATTATCGCATGGTGCCTCCCGTGTTCGACGATCAGAGAGCAGGTAATATTTAACCACTTCATAATCCAAACGGGCAGAATTATTACATGGTTGGTGGCCTGCTGGACAGTTGTAAGGTGTCGTGTTTGTCTTCCTATATATAAGAATAATGTACCTATTTATTATTCACGGTGCATTTAAACTATAACTTGCTTGAGTTGCTATGACGTTTCAGATACAGGCCGGCAACATAATAAAAAAAACATTAACTACAATTTCATTATGCCACTCATTGTAACCCAGTTTTGAACGTTGCTAGTTTTCTTGTTGCCTGTATGTAACGCTTTAATTCGAGCGTGATCATGCCCCATCGAGTCAATAGAGGATAACGAGGCCGGACGTCTAAAGTGCTCCACACTTGAAAAAACTGGAAAGAAATATTCAGACTCAGATAGGATTGAACCCGGCCTTCTTCGTAGCAGTCGACTATTCTACCGGTGAATCGAAACTCCTTTGCAGAAATAGCCTAAACAAGGATGATCGTGTTAGGCAAGGAATTACGTAGACTTAAGTAACAATGCATCGAAGTAAAGTAGAGCAAGCGAGCGTCACAGATTATGAAATGGGCTACGAGTGGCTAGTTTAGGGCTTCCCACATGTTACGCACAGCGCAAGTATAATTTTTCTGCGTTCTCAGTCACAGCAGAAACAAAGTGCACATCATGCATCACAGGTGTATGCAGGTACCTCGTCTTTCCACAGAATGTTTGATAAATATGAGTCCTATATTATTTCGCAAAATTTTGGACTTCTGACGTAGTGGGTACCTATCAAAGGTAATTGCATTCGTTGCCCCCTCTCCCACTAAAAAAATGAGTTTGGGACGAACTCAACAAAGGCGGCTCACGCAAAATAGTGAGAGCTTTCGCTGTAACCGTTTCTCATGTTCTCTGCAGGCCTGCTCATTTTTAAGTGAATGAAAATGAATAGCTCAAGGCAGCCACTCATGTTTATTGAAGTTTAATTTGAATGTTATAAGTGATCGCAAGGCTGGATAATTTTTTCTAAAACAGAGCACGGCTACACAACCTTCCTATCCAGAGGACCTTTATATATCGCTCATTTTTAAAATATCTTCTTTGATGTAAGAAAACAAAAAAACGCCTTTCTTACACCCCTTCATGTGCTTTCTATTTTACACCTTCTTTGTACAGCTAGATAGACACTTCAATGGAAAAGTAATATCATATACGTTCAGTTAACGCTTATCTAATAACGTCTGTTGCCGCAATATCTAGAAAGGTGCACTTTACGTTAACGCGATCATAGGGGCCGACAAATATGAGATGGGCTATAAAGTGTCCGTTCTCTACAGCACTTCTTGAAAGATGGATATTTGGTGCCCCTGTTTCTGCTTGTGGTGAGAGCACTACCACTCTCTGGTGGAAGGTGGCTGCGATGCTCAAGGCCAATAGGAAGTAAAAAGTCAGCGTGCCCGATCGCAGTCTGCTGAGGCAACAGTTAATGAGTGTGCCTTTGTTGGCAGTGTGCAAACGATACAAAGTGGATGGCCTGGCCACCCTTCGGAATTCAAATTAAGTCTCCGGAGTGAATTGCTTCCGGAGAGCAGTTCTGTCGGACGCGATTAAGAAGGAAGGTCGTAGGCCGCAAACATGAAGGGGGTGCTCGGCGTAGCTGCTATAGATGGCCTCTATACTTCAAAGGGGGTTCAAGGCCAAGTGTGTGCAGAGCAGGGCTGCCATGTGTGTTCAGGGCAGGGCTATATGAAGTGCGCTAATGTGTGGTGGGGGTTTAATTGAAGCAGCATCCATGAAAGGGCATAGATGTAATATCTGCGTACACGGTGCATTGCAAAAAGAACGTGCGCACACAAAGAACGTCTGCAGGTTATTTTTTGTTTCTGCAAAATAGATGGCTATACAGGGTACGCACAACAATTTCAGATGACTTTTATAAGCAACTATGCAAATTGCTCTAATACTTCTTCGCAGCACGCAACTAGCGCATAGAGCTCTTGTTCGCAAACTAGAAATACATTTACCATAATGCAACTATATCACTTTATTGAAGTTCCTTTTAGATGCATGGCAAAAAACGCACGTTCGGGCAACGTGCACTCAATCGAATTCTGAACGTTAGCTTGGCATGCTCAGTCCTTGCGTGGGTGACATTCACAATTAAGCTTTCGTACTGTTTCTACGAAGACATATGAACTTTTTATTCTATTTATTTTTGGGGCTTGGGAGGTGAAATAATAAATAGAGGGAAGTACCGTCTACCTATTTGTTGATCTGTTTGTTGAACTTCTGTATTTCCCATAATTTGTCCAACGTAAAAGACATTGTTGCCAAGGTAGTTCCTCAATTAGTTGGAACAAAAAGGTATCGTGCAAAGAAACGATGGCTACGACTGGAGACATGAACTGACGCTAACTGGAACCTGTGTTTGTCCATTCGTGTGTTTACAAGTTAAGAACGAAATGACGAACAACCATACGCGTTGGGTTGCTTTAATGCTTCGAGATTTTATGCACAAAATTTGATAACGTGCCTGTTAAAGCTGCGTCACGCCACTTATCTTCTTACTTACACCTGCTTTGCGGTGTGCTCGAGCTACCGAACATATTTTTCACTCAATCGTACTTAAGTTGACAACATTTATTGTTCTAATATTGTCTGCGTCACTTCAATGGTGATCATTCTGTTTGCATCTTTTCCCAGACGATTTAAAGAATGAGCTGAATACATTTATGATACTGATTATATTCTGAACAAATTTCATTCAAAATATCGCCCACGCGTCCAGTAACAAAAAAAAACACTAAAGGCTAACATTGAATCACATGGCTCGTCGGTCAGGTGCCTTTATAATGTGCTTCTTCTTCAGGTCGGCTAGCTTTAATAATGAATGCCGCATTCTCGCGATAACAAAGATGAAAGTTTATCGACAACTGCAGATTTTTCGCAAACTAGTAATATTTATATGCTATCACTAAGGCTTTCTAATTTTTGGCGCCGTGACCAGTCAAGAGACTAATCAAATCAGCAAAGAGCACAATGAATAATTCAAATTTGGTACACTATATTTCCGGAACACACCGGCATCAGAGGCACACCTCTATAGATGTTGAACGCTGTTCTATCCCCACCTCTAAAAACTGGGACAGCAATTGCTTACCGGCAATAATGAGGTAACGAGTGATATTACAAGGACTTCTGAAAAATAATCACTAGGTAGTACGATGGCCAATCCACAAATCGTGGGAACTAATCATTCGGTATATCTTAAGGTCCACAATATTTTTTCTTGTTCAAAAGAAGAAGCTCTTGAATATGCCTTCTCGGTTAATATTTGAATCATCTTGCTCAAGTGGGAATGTAGTAGGCGATTCATATGCTTCGTTGCCCTCCTTTCTCTTGCAGATAACCGACTGAAAAAATAGATAGTCTTTCAGGGATGCCTAACTTTTCGTTATTACTTCCTTTAATCGACGATCAGAATTTTTTTCACTTCTCAAATTCTTCAAAGTGATACCGAAGGTGCTATTTAAAATAAAAGGGTACTTCGTGAAATCTAGGCTTTTAATTTTTTTAGCACATATTTCTACCGAGGTGCTTACAGTCTTGCGCAATCTCCTTATTTTACGCTTCATGGGAGCAACACAGAGCAATCGCTACGCAAACCTGAATGTGATTCGGTGCCTAGAGAAAATTTCAAGCGATTCGATCAAAGATTACGGTAAATTTTTTGAAAACTAAAACTACCGCAATATTCATTATAACACCAAGAAATTCTCCCTGAAGCCGTATGGTTCACGGATGTAGGCAAACATTTGTTTTCAAGAGGGGGAGGGAGGGCATTGTTGAAGTGGTCATTTCTTTATTGCTCTGTATGCCATGTCAAAAAAAATTCGAGGGGGGGGGCAGAGGCTTGGTATGCCCCCCCCCCCCCCCCTTGGCTACGCGACTGCTACGCTTCCACCTCGTCTGCACTTAACGTGTTGATACTTCTGTTCATGAATATCTCATCCATGTATTGAAAAACAACTGTATCAAAGAAAAAATGTCTCACTCAGCTGCAGAAAGGGGATATTTGCTGGCGCATACTGATGCATCAGAACGCCACCGAAGCCGCCTAAAAAAAATTCAATGCTGGCTGGCGTAGGAAACCACAAGCTGACGCACGTAAGAATCCACAACTTACTACAAAGAAGCAACAGACGAAGGTCTCAAAAACAAACAAAAATCACAGCATATCCATGGAGTGAATGATGATGAGTGGGGCGAAGCGTACATCAGCCTGTCCGTGCTTCCGTCTGTCCACACGACCATCCATGCGTCCATCCGCGCGTTCGTCCGTGAGCCCGTCCATCCATCTGTCTGTCTGTTCGTGCATCCATCTATCCGTACGTCCGCGCGTGTATCCATCCGTCCGTCCGTCTGCTAGTCTATCCATCCGTCCGTCCGTGCGTCTATTCAGTGAACACTCCAAGTACCACCATCTCCCATCTCACATCCCCTGTGACACATACCCGCTCTAGAGCGTGTATGTGCCACCGGTGGCTACGTACTACTACATAAATACATACAAAAATGGACAAACCTACGCTATAAAAAGATTAAAATGTCTTGAGCAACAACAGAAAACATAACAGAATATGTGCGAATGGCTGAAACAACCACCGACCATGCTGCAGGCACTGCCTACAAAGGGAGACTGCGTGTCGCAAGCCGTGTGCTCAGAATAGGGTGCGCGTTCAAGAACCCAATGTGGTCGAAATTTCCGGAGACCCCCACTACGGCGTCGCTCATAATCATATGGTGGTTTTGGGACGTTAAACCCCACATATCAATCATCAATGCGTGTGGCAAGGCAGAAAAAGGAGAATGTAGGAAAGTATGGTACCATGATTCTCAAAGTTCACATGTTAGACGTTAACTTCTTCCCGCATTTTTAGGGGCGAAGCTCCTTAAGGCGTGGGCTGTGCGTACCCTGTATGTAGCCACCTTTTGTTTAGTCCCTGCAGTGTTCACTAGATGGTAGTACTTGTAGCTTATGATGAAAAGATGCAAGATGTTATAATCTAGACGGTGGTACTTGTAGTTGATGATGAAAACTGCGAGATGTTATAAAATAGGAATGATGTCACATATGGCGCGTGTCATTGGTGGAAGACCATTGTTCAATTTTGGGCGACAACGCACGTTAGGGGGAGCGTTGTAAGAAAATCGAGTGGGCAAAATGTACGGAGGATTCATGGTTTACCAGGTTTACCTCCGGAGCTTCGCCCACTCATCATCATTCACTTGGTGAATACGGCGGCACTTTTTTCTTTTGTTCTTTTATTGACTCTTACCAGGTAATGACAGCTATCTCTTAGCTTGCCTTTTGAAGAAAACAGTGTCCCTGGGAGCCATTGGGGGAGTGCTCCTTCCTCTGATAGGTCGACGTGTCGCTATTTGAGCGTCTTTACGGATGCTCAAAAATCAATGAAAAGAACATTTTCAAATTGTGCTAAAAAAAGAGCTGCGTGTGCTTTGTCTCTACTCTATCTGGTCACATTTTGCCTCAGGCGATGAACGATATCTGCAGAATTGCGCGTCTGCACACCAGTGCATCTTTTTATTTTTTATTTTATTTATACATACTGCAGCCCCTATTAGGGCTATTGCAGGAGTGGACATACAAATGATCAGGTGATAACAAGCACAAACAAAAACATGAGCATATGGCACAAATTTGTGGTTCATAGTACTACACAAGATACAGAACGAACAGAGCAAGAGCACAGAAAGCAAAAGAACATGGAAATATCTACTTAACACACATGTGATATTGCACTCAGAAACTGCTCCAAAGGGAGCCCGCGGGTATCGCCGGGTAGCAAGTTCCAGAGCTCAATAGTGAAGGGAAAAAACTATACTTAAACAAATCAGTTTTGGGGTGAAGTGGCGTAATATTTAGCGCATGTTGACTCCTGGTGTGAACAGAGGGTGGTGTGGCAAACTGCAGATACCTGTGGAGCGAGGGCAAGCGCGGTTGCTTCAATGGTTGCTTTGGTTGCTTTGGTTGCTTCAAGGCTTGCTTCAATCATTGGTTGCTTCAATGCGTTTGGTGTAGCGGCGTTTTCATGTCTGCTCCAGCTGCTTTCCTACTCACATACACGGTTCTTAGGCTTACGCACTGCAGTTCAGGAGATGCTTACGGGACGGCTTTAGTCTCTCCCATAGTAGAGTACCTAGTACTCTAAATCGTTAACCACTTTTTCTAAACACACAGTGCGCATGGGAGCAGAACGTGTTCTCTAGGCAAGACTGGTTTTTACCGTGACCTTATACGTAATGTGGCGGCAACGCTGTTTAGCGGAAGTACGGCACAAACCTCCCAGAGGCGCCTATGTCACACTCCAGAAAATGCGGCTTATTGTGTGGAATTACCTAGATGAGCAGCCGGAAACGCACGGTGAAGAGGATTTCCTTCGACGATGGTACACACTTTTCTTCAGAAGAGGGAGGGATAGCTGAAGTTTCCAGTTGTCCCGTACTAGCCACCACCCACTCTAGTACGCATGCATACGTGGTATTCTGTAAAATGTGATTGACCTGATTAATTTTAATTTTACTTCGCCTTGTAACATTGGATACCCAGTGATCAAATAGATTTCGGTGCTCCTTTGTAAGATGTACACACTGTCTTCACATGTTCTCGATGTTTCGTTTGTGTATGTACAAGTTAAGTGTATAAGAACCCCACCTTTCCTAATGCGTTGCGACAGCTTACAGTTCTGCCATGGCTCCTGAGATGGCGGGCGTGTGGCGAGCTTCTGGCGAGTTTCTCTCCAGCCGTCCCAATTAGACGGAAAAAGCGTGTTTTTAGATGGGGGCGTGGCCTGCTCTTTTTCCCGAACCGCGGTGCTCTTTCGTATGATCAAATAGGAGGCGGCGCGCACATGAAGGCTCCCTATGGTCGAAAAGACTGCCGTACTCTTGCGAAAGCTTGCATGTAATGAGCAAAAAATATAACTTCACGCTCATTTGGGAATGTCGGGCCAAGGTATACGAGAGCCAGAGTCAATACTTGAGCGTATATATTCCTAAATGGGCTTTCTTGCTGTATATCTGCTGTACAGTCAAGCCCATTAGAGGCTTTTTGACTACGGCCCTCAGCATCCCGAATGTTGAAATAAATAAATAAATAAATAAAAAATAAAATATATTTGCGCCAGCGATGTTAGAGCACTTATAATTGCGATGCCTCTGCAAGAGATCCGGATTTTCTAGAAACTTATTGTACTTCGAAGTTTGCCGGCTGTATAGTACGGAAGGGACTGGCGAAAAAAAAAAATGACAAGCCGATCAACAAGCGAAATCAGAAGAGTGCCGCATTCCACGTTCACGGATTACACTAAATAAAAGGGTTGCTTTCTTTTTTATTTCATAAAACTAGCGCTGATTTTCATTGCAACGCAGTTTTCATAATCCTCCCGTCAAGCCGCAGAAGCAGGATACAGGGAGGAGGGTGCAGGCAGTCGCCATGCGTCCAGATTCTAGACTGAATGTCGCCGGTTGTGCGACAACGACGGGTTGGTTACAGGCACGTTTTGAACACTTACAGTAGCCCAGTCGCACTGTGAGTTTTACATTGTTTAGTGAAAACGTTGGGCTAAGTAATAAGGAACACAGGATAGTTATTCTTGTTCAAAAAGTATGCAATACGCGTTCAGAGTTTGATTTACTTGGTATGAAACTGCGGTTTTACATAGAAGTGACAATTCGCACCTTTTCTTTCCTAAGTAGTCTACTCCGGCGAATGTTATGCTACATGTGCGACCATTTGATTTGAATTCAGTCGACAGTAAAGTAAATGAACACGACACTCATTTTCGCATTGTGCTACCAAACCTAAATAATATTCAGATGACAAAAAAAAAGAGACCATTACAACTCAGGCTCTTTCACTGTGAAAGGCGTGGGTAGTGAATGTACGTTGGCTGATTGAAGCCTTCTATATTATTCCGGCAAAATTACTTCTCACGTGCCTTATTTAAACGACATGACCAGGACACTCAGTTACGTAGAACGTATCCCCGCTTCGGTTCACTACCTCATAAATATTCGCATGCCATATAATAGCAAAATTAGGAGTCAGGGTAAGAAAGCAATACAGTTCAACGCCGATAATTAGCCCAGTTTTTTCACATACAATTCTACAGAAAAGAGAAATGCTAGAATGCCTCAATGTTTATCAAATAAGGTATTTACACCGAGACAAAAGTCACTGTAATGAAAAAAAGTAACACTGCCACAGGTGAATTGATACCTCCGCATAACGTATGTCAATAAAAAAATGCAGCAGTAGCTATGATTTTCTTGGTAAATTGGACGAAAATAAACGCAGGGACAGAAAAAAGAATGCTTTCCTTCAGTTACGCCAGAAGATTGGGGTGAAGAATCTTGCGCGTGCGCGAAAAAAAATACCATGTGCACGCTGAAATCTTGTGCACTATGCTGTCTGTCGTTGTATCCACCGCCACCGGAATCCGCGCCCTCTCGCGGTAGCCGGGCGCGTGAGACCATACTCGTTCATTTCGCTGTGGAGCGCGGTGATTGGGACGGCCAGAGCGAAAGACGCTGCGCGCCCGCCATTTCGGACGTCATGCCTCTGCCATACATAGTAGAGTACATCGTACTCTAAATTGTCGAACAGTCATTCTAAACAATGGTAATGTTGGGACAGCTTACGGTTCTCCCGTATTAGAGGGCGTTTAGTGCTCCTAAAAATCTTTACAGCCTTACTCGCCTCAACTTCTTCTTTCTTTCATCAGCCTTTCTTTTCATCAGCCTTCTTACCGAAAACAGCCGCCGATTGGAACCACCTTCCCTCTTCCGTTGTATCAATAACAGACCCTTTGTTATTCAAGACTGCACTTTCTCAGCAATGCTTGTAACTATACGCAGTTTCCATTATCTATCTTTGTCTTGTATGTGCTTGAATTCTCATACATTTTTAGTTGACTTCTATTGCCTTCCTGATTTGCGCATCTGATACTTGTTTCTTTATTTTGTCTTTTTTTCTTGTGTGTTATATATGTTGTACCCACCCCCTCTGTAATGCCCTACGGGCCCTGAGGGTATTCTAATAAATAAATAAATAAATAAATTTCACAGATGTATCATTACTTCACCAATATGTTTCAAGAAGTGGTGCTTCAAGTGGATGGGTTTAGTTTCGAGATGATGCACCTTTGTGTTCCCAGTTTTATATAAGAAACTTGATCGCTTCGGTAACTTTCATGGGGATTCTGACACTGCCGCGAAAGTGAATGTAGTGTTGAGGCAGTAACGATGATCCTTTAGCTCCTCATATGCATATGTAATGCTAGTATTGGCGCTGTGGGTACTCAATAAATAAGTAAATAAATAAATAAATAGTATGCACCGGTGGCCAGTAGTCAGATTTGTCGAGGTTTTGTGGTGCGTAGCCGTTTATGACGGACTGGGATGAGGACGACATGACGAGCCGGCAAGCCGATACCGTAAGGTGCGCCGTCTCTGAAAAGAAATTCTTTACAGCACTACGCGCGTTTTACGAGTTCCACACAACACAAGCCCCAACAGCATGAATTATGTGGATTTGCAAGGTGGTACGATCTTGCTACAATGACCGATAACTATACTAGTAATAAAGTTGCCGTGTACTCGCTGAATGTTGTCATAAGTATTTGGCACACCTGACATTGACAGCCAGAAGATGGAGGTCGCAAGTGTTTTGTCCCACGCAAATGTTTATAAGCACGAGCCGGCTCGATCCTCGAAGGAACAGTAGCGCGAACATGCGTGGAGGCGGACCATCTGGTGACATGACACGCAACGTGGCCGAGTTCTCGTTGTAAACTCCGAATGACGGAAGTAAAGCTGTGAGGAATTCCTCCTCATTCTACAATCTTCCGCTGGGCTCTTTCCCTTGACGGGCCGTTCGCAAAAAAGGGCACATGAGGTATGCCCTCTAAAATGGATCAGCGTAACCAATGCGTTTGCGTGAACTTAGTAAAGTGCTGATTGTTGGTTTCCTGAAGTTCGAGTTTAACTTTCAAGCAGTCATTTTACCCGCTTCGCTATGAAATAAAAAACAAAAAACTAAAAAAAAATTGTTCGTATGATGCGCAAAATGAAACTCGGAAGTATTAATGGAGCCATCATCATCAGCATCATCATCATCAGCCTGACTACGTCCACTGCAGGACAAAGTCATCTCCCATGTTCCGCCAGTTAACCCGGTCCTGTGCTTGCTGCTGCCAATTTATACCCGCAAACTTCTTAATCTCATCTGCCCACCTAACCTTCTGTTTCCCCCTAACCCACTTTCCTTCTCTGGGAATCCAGTTAGTTACCCTTAATGACCAGCGGTTATCCTGTCTACGCGCTACATGCCTGGCCCATGTCCATTCCCTCTTCTTTATTTCAACTATGATATCCTTAACCCCCGTTTGTCCCCTAATGCACTCCGCTCTCTTCTTGTCTCTCAAGGTTACACCTACCATTTTTCCTTCCAGTGCTCGCTGCGTCGTCCTAAATTTAAGCTCAGCCATTTTTGTCAGTCCCCAGGTTTCTGCTCGGTATCTAAGTGCCGGCAAGATACAGCTGTTATATACCTTCCTCTTAAGGGATAATGGCAATGTACCTGTCATAACTTGAGAGTGCTTCCCGAATGTGCTCCACCCCATTCTTATTCTTCTAGTTACTTCAATCTTGTGGTTAGGCTCTGCGGTTATTACCTGCCCTAAGTAGACATAGTCTTTTACAACTTCAAGTGCACTATTACCTATCTCGAAGCGCTGCTCCTTTCCGTGGTTGTTGTACATTACTTTCGTTTTCTGCAGATTAATTTTCAGAACCACCTTTCTGCTCTCCTTGTGTGACTCCGTAATCATAAGTTGCAATTCGTCCCCTGTGTTACTCAGCAATGCAATGTCATCGGCGAAGCGCCGGTTACTAAGGTATTCCCCATTAACTCTTATCCCTAACTGTTCCCATTCTAGGCTTCTGAAAACCTCCTGTAAGCACGCGGTAAATAGCATTAGGGAGATTGTGTCCCCCTGCCTTACACCCTTCTTGATTGGTATTCTGTTGCTTTCTTTATGAAGCACTACGGTAGCAGTTGATCCCCTGTAGATTTCTTCCAGAATGTTTATATATACTTCATCTACGCCCTGATTCCGCGTGTCTGCATGACGGCTGATATTTCTACTGAATCAAACGCCTTCTCGTAATCTATGAAGGCTATGTATAGTGGTTGGTTATACTCTGAGCATTTCTCTATTACCTGATTGATCGTATGAATGTGGTCAATTGTTGATTAGCCTGTTCGAAGTCCTGCTTGTTTCTTTGGTTGATTGAATTCTAATGTTTTCTTTACTCTATTAGCAATTACCTTTGTAAATAGCTTGTACACTACAGAGAGCAAGCTGATCGGCCTGTAATTCTTCAAGTCCTTGTCATCTCCTTTCTTATGTATTAAGATGATGTTAGCGTTCTTCCAAGACTCTGGTACCCTTCCCGTCAGGAGACACCTCGTAAACAGGGTGGCTAGTTTTTCTAACACAATCTGTCCACCATCTTTCAGCAGATCTGATGTTACCTGATCCTCACCAGCAGCTTTGCCTCTTTGCATGCTCTAAGCTTTTCTGACTTTTTCTCTCATTACTGGTGGGGTGTCATCTGGGTTACTGCTAGTTCTTATAGTATTAAGGTCGTGGTTGTCTCGGCTACTGTACACATCTCTGTAAAACTCCTCCGCCATTTCAACTATCCTATCCATATTGGTGGTTATTTTGCCTTTTTGTCCCTTAGTGCATACATCCGACTTTTGCCTATCCCAAGTTTCCTCTTCGCTGCTTTGAAGCTTTCTCCGGTTTTCAGAGCGTGTTCAATTCTCTCCATGTTATACCTTCTTACATCGCATACTTTACGTCTATTAATCAACTTCGAAAGCTCTGCCGGTTCTATTTGGTCTGTTGTACTTGACACTTTCATGATTTGACGCTTCTTAATTAGGTTCTTCGTTTCCTGGAAAAGCTTGCCAGTGTCTTGTCTAACTACCCTGCCTCCAACTTCCACTGCACACTCCGTAATGATACTCGTCAGATTATTATTCATTGTATCTACGCTAAGGTTGGTTTCCTCACTAAGAGCCGAGTACCTGTTCTGCAGCGACACTCTGAATTCCTGTACTTTCCCTCTCAGTGTTAGCTCATTGATCGGCTTCTTGCGTATCAGTTTCTGTCGTTCCTTCTTCAAGTCTAGGCGAATTCGAGACCGTATCATTCTATGATCACTGTATCGTACCTTGCCAACCACTTCCAGATCCTGCACGATTCCTGGGTGTGCAGTCATTATAAAGTCTATTTCGTTCTTATTTTCGCCATTAGAGCTCTTCCATGTCCACTTGCGGTTTTCTCGTTTTCGGTAGGAGGTATTCAACATCCGCAAATTATTGCGTTCATCGAATTCTACTAGTAGCTCTTTTCTGGCGTTTCTAGTGTCGATGCCATAATCTCCTACTGCCTGGTCTCCAGCCTGCTTCTTCCCTACCTTTGCATTAAAGTCGCCCATCAGTATAGTATACTGTGTTTTTACCTTACTCATTGCCGATTCCACGTCTTCATAGAAGCTTTCAACTGAAGCGTCATCATGGCAGGATGTAGGCGCGTAAGCCTGTACTACCTTCATCTTGTATCTTTTATTCAGTTTAATTACAATACCTACCACCCTTTCATTAATGCTATAATATTCCTCTATGTTGCCAGCTATGTTTCTGTGAATTAGGAACCCCACTCCCAGTTCTCTTCTGTCTGCCAAGCCCCGATAGCAAAGGACGTGCCCATTCTGTAGCACCGTATAGGCCTCATCTGTCCTCCTAACCTCACTGAGCTCTATTATATCCCATTTAACACCCTCTAGCTCCTCGAATAGTACAGCTAGACTTCCCTCACTAGATAAGGTTCTAGCGTTAAACGTTGCCAAGTTCAGGTTCCAATGGCGGCCTGTGGTCCAGAGATTCTTAGCACCCTCTGCTGCGTTGCAGATCTGACCGCCGCCGTAGTCAGTTGCTTCGCAGCTGCTGGGGACTGAGGGCCGTGAGTTATTTGCCATATGCATGTGGGACGTATGCATGTGGGAATGGAGCCAGTTGGTGTTAACAGTGACCTATACTACTAGGCACGGTTCATGTGCCAGCGAGCACACATGAAGTGTTGCCGTGTCCGTGTCGGTTCTCAAGTCTGCAGTGGCCGGCTATATAATCAGATCACGCTCCGATGAAATCGATGGGGGTGAGAACATTGAAATCTCTAAGCGACTAATTGAAATGCAGTGTTAGCAGAGATGTGTTCTTCTTTTTGTCTAATTATTTGTTAGCGTATTGAGATTCGTTATTGCACATGTACGTGGTATACTCTTATGTTGTTCCAAGAGACACTCAAGAACTCGTGTTGCCCGTACTTCAAGGTTGCTGGAAGATAAGAAAAATTCTACACAGTAGCGTTGCATGCAACAGAGGAGGCCAGCTTGTGGGGCAGATGGTTGGGGCCGGGTGTGTCACGATTATTCACATCACTCTCATTTCTAAGACTTGCAGTTGTCGAAAAAGGCTGTTCCATGGAAAAGCGTCAAATTCCGCTTGTAGAGACTGTCCGTCATCATCATCATCATCATCATCATCATCATCATCATCAGCCTGACTACGTCCACTGCAGGACAAAGGCCTCTCGCAGGTTCCGCGAGTTAACCCGGTCCTGTGCTTGCTGCTGCCAATTTATACCCGCAAACTTCTTAATCTCATCTGCCCACCAAACCTTCTGTCTCCTCCTAACCCGCTTGCCATCTCTGGGAATCCAGTTAGTTATCCTTAGCGACCAGCGGTTATCCTGTCTACGCGCTACATGCCTGGCCCATGTCCATTTCTTCTTCTTGATTTCAGCTATGATATCCTTAACCCCCGTTCGTTCCCCAATCCACTCTGCTCTCTTTTTGTCTCTTAAGGTTACAACTACCATTTTTCTTTCCATTGCTCGCTGCGTCGTCCTCAATTTAAGCTGAACCCTCTTTGTAAGTTTCCAGGTTTCTGCTTCATAGCTAAGTACCGGCAAGATACAGCTGTTATATACATTCCTCTTGAGGGATAGTGGCAATCTACCTGTCATAATTTGAGAGTGCTTGCCAAATGTGCTCCACCCCAATATTATTATCCTAGTTACTTCAATCTCGTGGTTCGGCTCCGCGGTTATTACCTGCCCTAAAGAGACATAGTCTTTTACAACTTCAAGTGCACTATTACCTAACTCGAAGCGCTGCTCTTTTCCAAGGTTGTTGTACATTACTTTCGTTTTCTGTAGATTCATTTTAAGACCCACCTTTCTGCTCTCCTTGTCTGACTCCGAAATCATGAGTTGCAATTTGTTCACTGAGTTACTCAGCATTGCAATGTCATCGGTAAAGCGCAGGTTACTAAATTACTATACATCAACTATTATCCCTAACTTTTTCCATTCTAGGCTTCTGAAAACCTCCTGTAAGCACGCGGTAAATAGCATTGGGGAGATTGTGTCCCCCTGCTTTACACCCCTCTTGATTGGTATTCTGTTGCTTTCTTTATGAAGCCCTATGGTAGCAGTTGCTCCCCTGTAGATTTCTTCCAGGATGTTTATATATACTTCATCAACGCCCTGATTCCACAGTGTCCGTATGACAGCTGATATTTCTACTGAATCAAACGCCTTCTCGTAATCTATGAAGGCTATGTATAGTGGTTGGTTATAATCTGAGCATTTCTCTATTACCTGATTGATAGTATTAATGTGGTCGATTGTTGAGTAGCCTGTTCAAAATCCTGCTTGTTCCTTTGGTTGATTGAATTATAATGTTTTCTTTACTCTGTGAGCAATCACCTTTGTAAATAGCTTGTACACTACAGAGAGCAAGCTAATAGGCCTGTAATTGTTCAAGTCCTTGTCATCTCCTTTCTTATGTATAAAGATGACGTTAGCGTTCTTCCAAGACTTTGGTACTCTTCCCGTCAGGAGACACCTCGTAAACAGGGTGGCTAAATTTTCTAACACAGTCTGTCCTCCATCTTTCAGCAGATCTGATGTTACCTGATCTTCACCAGCAGCTTTGCCTCTTTGCATGCTTTTCTGACTTATTCTATCATTACTGGTGGGGTGTCATCTGGGTTACTGCTAGTACTCACAGTATTAAAGTTGTGGTTGTCCCAGTTACTGTACAGATCTCTGTAAAACTCCTCCGCTATTTTAACTATCCTATCCATATTGGTAGTTATTTTGCCTTCTTTGTCCCTTTGTGCATACATCCGATTTTTGCCTATCCCAAGTTTCCTCCTCACTGCTTTGACGCTTCCTCCATTTTTCAGAGCGTGTTCAATTCTCTCCATGTTATACCTTCTTACATCGAATACCTAACGCCTATTAATCAACTTCGAAAGCTCTGCCAGTTCTATTTTGTCTGTTGTACTTGAGACTTTCATGATTTGACGCTTCTTTATGAGATTCTTCGTTTCCAGGTAAGCTTGCCAGTGTCCTGTCTAACTACCCTGCCTCCACTTTCCACTGCACACTCCGTAATGATACTCGTCAGATTATTATTCATTGTATCTATGCTAAGGTTGGTTTCTTCACTAAGAGCCAAGTACCTGTTCTGAAACGAGACTCTGAATTCCTGTTCTTTCCCTCTCAGTGCTAGCTCATTGATTGGCTTCTTGCGTATCAGTTTCTGTCGTTCCTTTCTCAAGTATAGGCGAATTCGAGACCGTACCATTCTATGGTCACTGAATCGTACCTTGCCAACCACTTCCACATCCTGGCTGTCCGTAGCTGGCCTCAAACAGTGTTCGTTCAATTACTCTGGCTTATTTAAAACAAAAACACTAGGCAATGAAACGAAGTGGAAGGAATATACCAAAATGCATGGCGCTCTAAACAGCGTGTATTGTGTGCAACTTTCACGCTTCCACTACTTCACTTTGCCTCTCTCCTTTTGTGAATTTATGGTGTGGCTCAATACAGATTTAATGAGATGTCCAAAGAGATGGGCTGACATCATAGGCCCAGACCTTTAGGCGAGCGCCCCCACCTGCCTCTGCTTCTTACCTTCCATAAACGTTTTAATAATCGCGCCTTGAAAAACGAAAATACTAATAAGTGCGATGAAAGAACAGCTACGCGACCGGTAGGTGGCTTCTGAAGTCTCTCAAGTTCTCTCGTGAAATCTGGCTAAGGATATTAAAACCAATTTCCGACGACCATGGCCAGGAAGAAAAATAAACAAAACTGTGTGCACCTCACACAACGAAAGAGGAAGAGAGAGAGAAAGAAAGAAGTTGAATCTTGCGCCAAAATACAAAGATATCGCCAAAGAAGTATGTATTTTTCTCGTAGGGCTTCAAGGGAACCAGCACCTTACCACATTGCTTCACCTCTTGCTTTTCACTTGACACAGCTTAATGTTCTCTCGTTTGAAGGCGTCACTAATTAAGCCAGCCTAGAGGGTCGAGTCATTGATTGAGGAGCTGTGCACATAATGGAGCGGAGTTAAGTTGCCTTTCTTCTTGCCTGTCCATAGAAGTCATTTTCATGACTCGCTGTGCTACATTAACGCAATTAGACCCATTTGTAAAGCCTGATTGATTGATTTGTGGGGTTTAACGTCCCAAAACCACCATTTGATTATGAGAGACACCGTAGTGGAGGGCTCCGAAAATTTTGACTACCTGGGGTTCTTTAACGTGCACCCAAATCTGAGTACACGGGCCTACAACATTTCCGCCTCCATCGGAAATGCAGCCGCCGCAGCCGGAAATCGAACCCGCAACCTGCGGGTCAGCAGCCGAGTACCTTAGCCACTAGACCTACGCGGCGGGGCCATTTGTAAAGCCTGAAGAGATATGAAAATTGCATTGTATAATATGCAGGGTATAATAAGGCAACTCTATTTCACTCAAACACTTACACCTACAAATAAATAGGCTTGTAAAATTGTTTTATGTAACGTCTTTAAAAGGTACAAATAGTTTGTCCAGTCTGAACGCAACCTATATATCTATGCTGGCCTGCACATTTTTTCCAAACAAGTTTGAAGGACAGAACATTGATCTTGTGGCAATAAATAAAACTATTCTTAAATGCTAAGCTGTTTATTGTGTCTTTGCTTCGCGCTAATAAAAATTTGAGATGCTACTGCGAAATACAAAATGAGGTATATATGCAATAAAATAATAGTCATTGACCGAACGTTCTTGAAATCACCGGTGCGAAACGTGCAACATGGTAAGTGAGTGAGTGAGAAAGGAAAGGCTGGGAGGTTAACCAGATATTGGCATCTGGTTTGCTACCCAGCGCTTGGGGTGGGGAAGTAGGGGCAAGAAAGAGGGGTTAGAGAGAGAGAAAAAAAACGCACCCGCACTCATAAAAAAAACGAAAACACACACTGGAAGGGCGTCCCAGCTACAACCGTTCAGCAAGGCCGGTCAATCGCAAAAAGTTCAGCAGCGTTTTCAGGGCCCTCTTCTGTGAAGTCGCATCTTGACGATACTGCAGAATTTCCTGCTCCGACAGAGGCTGATCATCTAATTTGTTGAGTTCCCTGCGAAGGCATAGTCGCCACCTACTATACGCTAGGCACTCACAAAGAACATGTTGAATGGTTTCCTCCTTGCCACAGTGGCCACAGGCTTTGGTGTCGGCCATCTCGATGCGGAAAGCGTAGGCGTTGGTAAATGCAACGCCCAACCACAGCCTACATAACAGGGTCTGGTCTGCTCGGCGAAGTCTCGACGGGACTTGAAAACTTAGCGTAGGGTCAAGCGAGTACAGTCGGGCATGCTTGAAGTGCGGCTGATTCCAATGCGATGTGGTTTTCCGGCAAGCAAGTCTGCGGAGCTCTCGTGCAGCATCCGTCCTAGAAAGTGGTGGTCGCAGTTTATGATTTTCTGTGTGGGCTGAGCGGGCAGCTTGATCGGCCCGTTCATTGCCGATGATTCCGCAGTGACTGGGCAACCACTGAAATGTAATTTGGTGCCCTTTCTCAGTCAGGTAGTGTATAATCTCTGCTATCTCTAGTACCAGCTGCTCGTGTGGTCCACGGCGTAAGGCTGATAGTAGAGGCTGCAGTGCCGCCTTCGAGTCGCAGAAAATAGTCCACTTGCGCGTAGGCTGATCAACTACAAATTGCAACGCGGCACGAAGTGCTGCCAATTCTGCTGCCGTTGATGTTGTTGCGTGAGATGTCTTGAATTTAATTGTCGTGGCCAACCTTGGTATCACTACTGCTCCTGTAGAGCTGTCCCGCTGAACCGATCCGTCAGTGTAGATATGTGTGGAGTCTTGATATTTCTCATACAAGAGAAGTAGTGTGAGCTGTTTAAGAGCCGGTGACGACAAATTGGCCTTTTTTTCGACGCCAGGTATGTTAATAATAATTATTGGTTGAGTGAGGCACCATGGCGGAGTCACAGGTCTAGCGGCAGGAGAGAACGAAGTTGGGATCGACTCACCATGTGCGGTCACTGTTTTGCAGTAAGATGTGCATGGTCGGACCACTGGTAGAGAGGCTAGGTGATGTCGAGGGGTTCGAGCAAGGTGTCGTATATGTGTCCTCAGCACTTCCACATTAATGTGGGTCTTGATGAGGTTGTCCCTTGTGATGGCGATAGTCGCCGCTGTTGATGCACTTTGGGGCAAGCCTAAACATATCCGGAGTGCTTGAGTCTGGACACTTTGAAGCATTCGTATGCTTGTTTTACTTGCGTTGGTTAACACAGGTAGGCTGTACCGAAGGAATCCAAGGAAAAGAAACCTGTATAGTCGCAACATAGCAGTTGTGGACATTCCCCAGTTCTTTCTAGCGAAGAACTTGAACAAATGACAGATGCCTGTCAATCGCCTTTTCATGTATGATACATGTGAGCTCCATGAGAGGTCTCTGTCAATTAAAACACCTAGGAACTTGTATGATCTGAGGTGACGTATTCTTTCGTTGTTTATCAGAACGCTGTAGTTATGCATTGGTTTGCGCGTAAACGCCATTAGTGCACATTTCTCAGAGGAAATTTCCAGACCTCGTTGACGGAGGTAAATAGCAACTTGAGTGGCAGCTCTCTGAATTCGCGCTCGCAGCTGTAGGCGTGTTACTGCAGACGTCCAAACGCAGATCGTCCGCGTACATTGACAATCTGATAGTACTTGGCAGATGCTCATTTAGAGCTATTAGCGTCAGGTTGAATAGTACAGGGCTAAGTATGCCACCCTGGGGAACACCACGGTGGCTGTAGTGTAGCGAAGTGTCACCATCCTCGGTTCTCACGAAAAAGGATCGCTCAGAGAGATAGCTGCGTATCCACTGAAACATCCGACCACCCACTCCTACCTCCTTGAGAGCGGTGAGGACAGCTTCATGTGTGACGTTATCGTACGCTCCTTTAACATCAAGAAATAAAGAAGCACAGAGACGCTTACGGCCTTTTTCGTGCTGCACGTAGGTGACCAGGTCTATGACGCTATCACTTCATGACCGGCCACGGCGAAATCCCGTCATAGCGTCCGGGTAGATGTTGTGATGCTCCAGGAACCATCCTAGCCGTCCAAGTACCATCCTCTCCATGACTTTGCCCAAGCAACTAGCCAGTGCAATCGGGCGGTATGATGTGAGCACCAATGGTGACTTGCCAGGCTTCAGTAATGGAACCAAACGGCTGGTCTTCCAGTTAACTGGGAGGGTGCCCTCTCGCCACGAGTCGTTGTATATCTCGAGGAGGGCACTCCTCGCACACTCACCAAGGTGACACAGTGCTCTGTATGTGCTCTACAACATCACGTCCGGGTCACCAATGTAGCGGCGAGAGAAGAGAGACGTGAGATGACGTCGAAGGCGGCCGATGGGGCCGTGCCGATCGCGCCACTTTATTCCAGGCCTGAAGCGAAGCCACGTCGGCTACCAGCGTCCGCCACGCCAGGCGTGTGAGCTCGTTCTCATCCTCGCGCAGCTCAAGCTAGCATCTGCTGCGTGAGAGGCGCGGCGCGGTGATTGAGAAAATGATGATGATGATCATGCACTACAATATTCCATCAGGCCCGGGTGCTGATGTCCGTCTACACAAAGCCAGTGCTGCTTGAAGCTCATGAATAGAAAAAAATTGGTCCATGGGGTGATCGTGTGATGTCGTGCCACCGCGTGAGAGCGTGGAGATGTTGGGATCTGCGAGTTGACCAGATAAGTTGGCACAGAACTCTTCTGCCACGTCGACCTCCGATCTCTGTTGAGAGAGGGCTAGAGCCTTGAATGGAGACCGCTGAATGGGAGATGTCCGGAGCCCTCTTATTGTCCTCCACAAGTGAGATAAAGGCTTGCGAGGATCTAACGAAGCGCAGAAGGCTGCCCAACGTTGTGACTCTAGCTTGCCTATGCGGCGTTGTATCTTCTTCTGAAGACGTCTAGCGATTCGTAAATCGTCGATTGTTTTCGTGCGTCGGTACCTTCGTTCCGCACGCAGTCGGAGAGCCCGAAGTCGTTCTATTCCACATCAATTTCGGTTACTCTCGAAGAGCATGTGAGGGTGCACACTGTGTCTTGCACTGTGGACTTGATCACCTCTTCTAAGTCAAATGAGGTGTTCTCTTGACAGCGTTCTTCCATGAGAGATTCAAACTTGGTCCAGTCTACTCTTTGGATAGTTTCGCGTACCTTGCAAGGTGATAATCCTCTGATCTTGACATATGTGGGAATGTGGTCGCTCCCATGTGTTTCTGTGTCCGCAAACCATCCGGCACATCTGACAAGACCTCGAGAAACAAAAGTCAAGTCAAGGCAACTGCTGTATCCAGGGCCACGTAAAAATGTTGGGCTGCCATCATTTAACAAGCACAGCTCGTTGTCTGAAGCAAACGTTATCAGACTTCTACCCTTTGCGCTGATCTTCGGGCTCCCCCATAGCGTATGGTGGGCGTTGAAGTCTCCGATGATCACCCATGGGCCAGGAGTGGATGATAGGATGTGTCCTAGTCTTCTGTGGTCAAATCTACTTGATGGCGACAGGTATGCACCGACAACAGTGACAGTAAGACCCCTTTTCTTCACTGTTAAGCATATATATTGGTTATCGTTGTCAGGTGGTACAGGCCGAATAATGTAGGTCAGGTCACGTCGAATGAACAGCAGGACCTTGCTGTTTCCACTATAACAAGCCGACATAAAGGATTCGTATCCGGAGAGTCTAATAGCGCTCGATAAATTTGGCTCGCAGATGACGATGATGGGAAACATATTAGTGAAAACGAACGGACGGAAATCTGCAATGCGTGGCTTCAGTCCCCATGCATTCCACTGAAAAATTGTTGCTTTTTTGACCTCTTCCCTGAAACACAGTGGCTGGTGGGCCATTATCTACTCAAGAGCCGCCAGTACTGGACTCAGAGCGTCCAGTACTTGAAGTGCACTTTTGGCTGACGTTGTGCGCATGTTGTTTAACACAGTGCGAATGGCATTAGTTATGGGTCGTAGAAGAGCAATCACTTGCTTATCCAAGTTCCGCTGCTCCTCTGTTGTAGCAGCTTGCTCTGATGAATGCGGCTTCTGATGTGGTTCTTCCACAAGTTGCGTGCGCGCAAGTGGCGGCCAATCTTCAGTAGAGAGAGATCTACTTGTTTTCTGTTTTCCATCGTCTGCGTTCGCCACGGTGTACCCTGCAGTGGGCGCCGTTCCTAGATGCGTTGGATTACTTGTAGTTGACTGCGTTCTTCGCGAAGATCTTCGACGGTGACGTCGTCGTCTTCGCCGGACTTTTTCCGCGGCCTCTTTGTGGGTAGAGCTGTCTCGCACCGTTTGTCTAAGAATAGTAAATTCCTTCTTTATGCGTGGACAGTCTTTGGAAGATGCACTGTGGGCACCTTGACAATTAGGGCACTTTAGTATGGTTGCGCTGCATTTGTCCTCGGTATGTGGTTCTGAGCATCGGGGGCACACTCGGAGTTCCTGCACGCTCCCTGCACATGGCCGATCTTCTGGCACTTATGACATCGCATAGGTTTTGGAATAAATGGTCGGACCTGGTGATGAAAGTGGCCAACCTTCACATGGGAGGGGAGACAGTTCCCTTTGAACGTAATTCTCACACAATGTGTGTTACCAAGGCGACTGACATTCACAATGACGTTATCTTCATTTGCCGGTTTTATTAGCACTGAAAGATCCGATTCTGGAATTTCAGTGGCGATGTCATAAATTACTCCTGTTGACGTGGTGCTATCAGCTGGTATTATAGACTTGACATTGATGTTACCCAGTTGCGTTACTTTCTGAAGCGCGTTTAGCGCACGTGGGTTCAGCACATCGATTGCCAAGATGTTCTTTCTTGCGTTTAGACGTATTTCTTTGATCTGATTTCGCGTAATATTCTCGAGATACACAGAGAGCGCTTGCCTGTTCAGCCCGCGTAGACTGTCGGTAGCCTTCAGTGGCACAAACAGGATAGAGTGAGGCCATCGCTGAGGGACAGTTTTCACGGTAGTCGTGCTTGATGCCGAAGATGCATTGACGATCCGTCGTTTAGCCTTGCGGTACAGGACGGGTTGGAAGCCGTCGTCCGAGGACTCGTCGCTTGATGCGGAGTATAGCTCAGTGTCCTCACTCTCACTGGACGCGTTTCCTCGCTTCCTCGAAGCAGTCCCAGCGGTCGAACCGGACTCGGACGGTGCCCCGTGAGGTTGAACATCCATCACCACGATATATGGGGCGATAGACCCCACAACTGCGGCGAAAAAACCAGAAAAGCACAAAGACGAGCAAGATGTGTTCCGTAAACGAATCACTTCGTCTTCTGCAACATGGTAAAATTCACTACAAAATAGTATATATAACATCTTCAGAGTGCTAAAATTTCATAACGTAATGGTTGTCAAATCTATGACGCGTACTAGAATGATGTTAGTTACTTTTGACTCTGGGTGACCGAAATGCTCGGCAAAGGAAATAGGCATGTTTGTATAGAAGCAGTTAAATAGCTTGCGATGACAGCTTATATTGTATAGCTATAGGCGCACATTATAGGGAAGCTAAGATGTAATCAAAAATTGATTGTGACTGTTCCCAAGTTTCTTTTGAGCAAATTGATTACGATATACATGCATTTTATTGCTAAAAATATTAACGAAGTCATCTCAACAACGTAGTAATCCAACGTAGACCACAATCTCAGAGTATTTTAGGAAATTTTATTCCGGAGTCTCAGAACGAATGATACAATAATCACCGTTTCAAACAGCGGTTTCATGATCATATTTTTTGACGTATAAGTATATTAATAATAACTGTTAAGTGAGAGGGTTTGGAAAACTTGACCGCTTTGTGTTCTTAACTTGCTTCTAAATTTAAGTACACGAGCGTGCTTGGCAATTGGCTCCCATCGAAATGCAGCCGCTTTGACTGGGAGCCGAAACGACGCCCTCAAGATCAGCTTTGCGACACCCTACATTATATGAAGTAAAGAAAGATAAGGGGAATCAAAGCTGCTCTTTTAGGGAGGTAACTGATTCGTCACACTGCTTTTTCTCTGGTAGGAGCAACTGCGGAGGAATGATGGCGCACTACTTCGCTCACAAAATAACTCCATGCAAGGATTGCCAGGAGAAAGCACTGATAAAGATATAACCAATTGGTTAATAGAACTCCGGCATTTTACGCTTTAAAACCAAGATAAGATTATGACGAATATTGTAATAAAACAATTCTGACCATCATATATAGGGCCTTTGACGTGCGCCCTCCATAGAGTGGATATGGTGAAAGACTTCTGAACCCAAAGTCATGGGATTGAACCCCTGTCGCGGCGGTGGCATTTTACATGGAAGCGAATACACTTGAAGCCCATGCACTTAGATTTAGGTGCACGTTAAAGAAACTCAGGCGGTAGAAATTCATGGAGTGCTCAACTAGGGTTTCTTTCACATTCATGTCATGATTTTGGGACGTCAAACCCATTAAATAAATGATATTGCACGTGTCACGCGAAGAGTTGTGTACTATTTCGGACCCTCGCGATAATCAGCAATTGTGTGGAAATAAAATGAGTACTAATACGTAAAATTTCTTTGATGAGTGGATCAGATTATGGAGGATAGAGGGCCATGACTGCTGTTATTATACTGTAAATATTTTGTTTTGTGGGACACACAGGTAGCGAACTCGTTACCGGCTTGACTGCAGTGTCATGCAGCATCATATCCACCTCTCATATTAGAACCAAAGAACACTTAGTGCTAAATTTTACTTACGCCCACAATATTCACTCACATTAGTAAACGAATGGCGGTGTAAAGAACTCATTTGTGCCCATAAGAGCCAGTTAGCATTGTTTAACGCATACAAGAACAGGAGCACCAAGACCGCTCTTCTGTAAGCAGTCATATTCCGTGGTCTGTCTGCTCTGCATAACGCTCTTTGGCACACTCCATAGAATAGCACCATACAGAAAGCGTATAAAACCTACGCACAGCTCGACATAACTGTGGGAGCTTTTGAGCCACGTTTGGCAGCTGAGAAATGCTAAAAAATCTCATCGCATTGGCTCAGTCACCACTGTCGCGACGTTAGATATATAGTCTTCCAGTGACGCCCATTTAGAGCAGCGTTTTTCACTCCTGGAAGTTCACAACTATGCGAAGCTATCGTTATCGCCCAATGATGGACTTTACACCTACTTTCGCGAAAGAGCTTGCCGGGCAGACTGCCTTAAAATGTGGCTCGGTCGCGTATCTCCATAATCTTGCTTGCTCGTTCGGCAAGCCGCAGCAGCCGCAGCTAAATATAATTAGTTTACCACCACCTCCACACACTGCGTCGTAACTCGGGGAGTTACTCGACCGTATTCTTCCCTAACGCTTGCTACAATTTAGTTCGCAGTGAGCCAAGCGGCGACATTTACGAGTGAGTTTCGTGAATTGTGAGAGCGCTGCTTGCTCGGCAGAGTTTTGTTGACGGACGAGCGCGCAGCCAGTGGCTGCTGGAGATTACAGCTTGACAGAGGCGGTAAAAAAGGGAGATGAAGGCAAGGAGTACGGTGATTGAATAGCTAAGCGGGTGACATATGGGATGACGAAATATCTCTAGACAGAGTGGGGAAAGTTTCAGAGATAATGTCGTGGCGGAAGCTTGAAAAGATTGATGTGGTGCACCTGCCCTTACGCAGCTCGTCTGCTTAGCTCG
Organism: Rhipicephalus microplus; assembly: GCF_043290135.1. NCBI lineage: Eukaryota > Metazoa > Arthropoda > Arachnida > Ixodida > Ixodidae > Rhipicephalus > Rhipicephalus microplus. The sequence goes on from NC_134701.1 coordinate 187,466,450, forward strand.
TCTGCAGGGAGAGAGCTCTGAAGCCAGTGTTATGAGCGCGGATTCCATCGTAGAGTACATTTCTAGAAAGTAAAAATAATAGCTGAAATGAAAGCAGTCGTAATAGGACATGTCCGCCGTTGAAATTTACCTACTGCTCTAATTGTGTTCAGGCGAACTTGCAGGCAGTGCACAGTTCACCGAGGGTGCTGCTCTTCTGTCATGCGAAGGGTTCGCATAGCTACAATTAGAAGCACTGTAGACTCGATTTCCATTTTCATCTGCATAGTTTAGAGAGAAACGCTTTCCTCACATTTACGCCTTCTCAAACGTGCGAAATCGCCACATTCGTAAAAGCCAAATAATTCGCTAGTTTTGCATGAACGTTCATTGCTCAGAAACTTACCTAGTTTTTGTGCCATCAAAGAATTCCTCTGCAGCATTGTCTGGTGGCTGTTCTTGCACAACGAACAAACTTGAACTCTTCGCCAATCCACTGTGGCGAGTTGAGGCACCCCTTTCGGTTGCAACTAACCAAGCAACCAACCTGAGAAAACATTTGTACGCATCGTTTACAGGCAGACGCTTGCATGCGAGATATGAGAATACCAGCCTTGAGGTTTGAGCACATCCAATGGCTTTTGGCACCTTTTAAGAAATGCTCTCGCTCATCAAAGGCTGGTATTTAAAGAATGCTCAGCAAGACTTTCACTCGATATGATAGACCAGGTAGCAATAAAAAAAACAATAAACGCGAGTATTGAGATTACTGGAATAGGAATTTTTCTTGCATCTTCAGTTGTGGCTGCTGTGATTCAAACGCTCCCTAAAAAGAATGAAAACGATAACTTACATACTGTGGTAATGACTATCATAGAGGGTTCTTCATTTCCGTGATTATGGGGACTGATGTCAAAGGTATGATTGTCGAAATTGTTCTTAAACTATACGAAGATTGACTGAACGCATAAGTTTGTTTTCTTGCCTAAAATTTCCTTAAGCACACTGTTTGAGTTATCACGCTGAATGACTACTTTTTTTCTGTGTTTGAAATTTTCTAATCCGGTATTTTATTTTTTTAAATATAATTTACATTCCTCTCAAGCTCTTCTTTTCAGTTCGCTATTCAGAAGCTGTCAGACACAGAATGTCACAGAATGATGGCAGAAAAGCAAAGCATACAAGCGTGACAACTTGTTGTTCATTTATATGTGGAAAAAAAAAGATTAATAGGTTTTCTTGTTTCTCATTACGTCAGTCCCTTTTCTCTTCACGATTTCAGCACTACCATCTCCAATATATGGCTCGATTTCTTATGGTGTTCACCAACTCTTGTACTACCGAAATACTTTTTTAGAAAAGATCGTTCTTTCCTTCACTCTAACATTTCCTCCGTTTACAGGAAAAGGGTGGTGGGTTTATAGGCGAACAAGTTGTTGTGTCTGCGGGAACACACCACATTCTCTAGTGCATTATAGAAGTAACTCAAATGAGCAGGCAACATCCTAAACGTTGTTCACTCGTCCCATATTTCGTGATTCAGGCATGACAGAGTCATTTCCATATACAGAATCCCGCAGGGAACAATATTATCGTGCCGTACGATACCGACTCTCCGCAATGGGGTGTGTTTTTAGGGACTGCGTGTTTTTCAACGATAACAACACCGAAAACAAATTGCAAGGATGTATTAACACTTCAGGAACACTCTGGATTAGTTTTCACTATTAGTTGTATTCCGTGGTATTTTACTCGACTGCCTATACGGGTGAGTGGAAATTTTGTGGGCATATAGCAGTGCATCACAAAATACACGGGATCTCACGAAATAATAACATATAACAGCCGCTTGCCCGCCCTTTTCTTCCAACTTATGCGCATACTTAGTGAGGTATTCTAACAAAGTATTCTTATCTGTGCACACGCAGCTCTATCCTTCAGCTTATCTTCGATTACAGAAGACCTGGAATATTCGTGCTGTTTTATGAACGATTAATTGTTCCTTTCTCAAGTCACAAATATTTGATGTGACACGATCGGTCATTACGCGATGTCGACACAACCGTTTATTTTTTTATAATTCTAATATATATTTTGCACGCATTACATTACCAGGTTTACAGTTACAACAAAAGCGAAATTGTCACCATTTATAGTTCGCATGTTAATCTGATTTTTGTGTTGTCGCATATCTGTTCTCCTGAAATGAATTTTTCAACGGGTTTACACGCGCGCATGAGCAATTTTTCTTGCGTTTTTCTTTGCATGGTTCCAGAATACGCGAAAAAGAGGTCCACATTTCCCGTATTGCTTAACTGATGAGATAACATTGATGCTTTATGAGGGACATTTTCACTCCCCTATTGCATGCTCCAGCTACTTCTGAGCGAAAAATTTTGCGGCTATGGTTACCTCTGAAGTTTTCAAGGCGTCGCTTCTGGGAAGGTAAAGCAAGTTTGTTATTCTTAAAAAAAGGATATAGGAGGTTTCAAGTATTAAACCACTATGCAATTACCAGCGATGCCGTAGTGGAGGACTACGGGAATTTTGACCATCCGGTGTTATTTAACGTGCACTCACACCGCACAGTACACGGGACTCTACCACTCCGCCTCCATCGAAGCGCGGTGGTAGTGATAGAGCCAGTGACCTTCGAGTCAGCCGTTGAGCACACTAGCCACAGTTACACCGAGATGGACATGTTCATTGTTGCTAACAGCCAGTTTTCCGAAGAAAGTTTTTCGAAAGCACCTTTCCTTAGAACAATTACATCAGGCGCTGAGCGTTCAGTGAAAGAGGCGCAGTCGAAATTCCTCGGTATTTTTAATACTTCTTTTTTTATACTAGCTGAGCTGTTTCAAAAGTTTTGGCATTCGCAGAAAACCAACGGAGCGCTTCGCAGCAGCGAGCGATGGAAGGAAGGAAGGGCCTGGAATCTGTGGCACAACCCCCCACTGGGGGATCGGCCAAGAACCGGGTAGTTCTGACAAAATACTGTTAATTCGTTAGCTCACGATTTTTCATCTATCGAGAAAAAGGGCGAAATTAAATGTGAGAAATGTAAATTCAGAAAGAACGGATATATAAAATTAAGCAGATGATTTCAGCAACAAAAATAAATAACTGAATAAACAAAGCAATTTGGAAAAAATCATTTAGGAGTAGTACTATGTTCTACAGTCTGAACATCTTTGAAGCTTTAATAAACTCTGCAAGGCATTGCCAAATTTTCCGTCAATGAACCCTAAAGACAAAGTTCCCAAATAAATTACATTTGGAATGGTCAACTCCAAACTTACGCGAAGGAAGGCGACATCTAATGTGACTTTGCGCTATGCAGCGTATTTTTTTCCAATATATCAGATAATGGTCTGATGTTTGAGCGACTTTACAAAACCAACAGCAGCCAGACCAGCTCTGTGTAAATAGAAGTTCAGATAAGGAGTATGGCGCCTCAGCTTTATGATTGTGACTTCAACTGCACGCGTGTCACATATTTTACTTTTCCAAGAATTATTTTGGTGCTGAAATTCGGATGCGTATAATATGGACGGCAAAGAAAAATCTTCTGCTATCATTTTCCTCCTAAATCTACCCACTTTAACGAATTTAGATGCTCGTAAAATGTGAAGAACCCGGCCATTAAATGATGACTTAGCCAATGCATCCTCCATTTTATTGAGGAAAATTTCCTTGTGCCCTGTTACCTAAACCATTTTAACCAACCGTATATACGGTGAAACTCATGATTTGAAAGTACTCAGCACGTGGGAGTTCTTAGTTGCAGTGAGAGAAGAACACACCAACAGCGAATCAGTAAAAATTATGGCTGAACTAGTTCGTGATGTTAATATGAGAGAGCCAAAATTATCGCAAAAACTCTGCTGCAAAGATCGGTAGAAAATCTGAAATGCGTAGAGAAAATGACCAATCTAGAATAGGGGCTAATATTCCAATTCCTCATTTTTTCTAGTCTTGCGAAGCATCTGCCGCAATGACTGTCCTAGTTGGGGAATAAACGAGATAATAGCTCAGAATAGAAGTTAAAGCGCGCTCTGACGTTAGTTTCGCTTGTTTAGGAAAAAATTTGGTCAAATTGTATTTCGATAAAGCTGTTGCTATCACTGATCGGAGATACGGCACCTATATAGACATTTAGGTTGTCAAGAAAGCACTGCATATGGCGAACTTGAGGCATGTGAAATCTCAACCATAATGCTCTAAAAAACAACTCGGGCTGGGAGAAAACTGTTTCGGAACACCTTGCTGGGGATTCATAGACCGCATCATGAGCGTGGCATGTAGTCATGCTGTTACATGACAAGCATGTCATGATTTTCATGTTGGGGTCTGTCGCTTATGTTCGCCGTGCAATCATGTCATACCATACAAGTTTTGCAACATGCTATGTGAACGAAACACCGCAAGAGCTGCAGGACTATGAAATGTAAATCATGACAATCATGACATATGTGTCATGATTTGCACGTTATGACCAGTCAATTATGTTTTTCATACAGTCATGTCATGCCAAACCAAGTTTGGTATTGATAGCATTATCGAAATGGCCAGCAGAGCTAAAAGTCGTAGGTGGCTAGATAGATAGATAGATAGATAAATAGATAGATAGATAGATAGATAGATAGCTTGATAGCTTGATAGATAGATAGATAGATAGATAGATAGATAGATAGATAGATAGATAGATAGATAGATAAATAGATAGATAGATAGATAGATAGATAGATAGATAGATAGATAGATAGATAGATAGATAGATAGATAGATAGATAGATAGATAGATAGATAGATAGATAGATAGATAGATAGATAGATAGATAGATAGATAGATAGATAGATAGATAGATAGATAGATAGATAGATAGATAGATAGATAGATAGATAGATAGATAGATAGATAGATAGATAGATAGATAGATAGATAGATAGATAGATAGATAGATAGATAGATAGATAGATAGATAGATAGATAGATAGATAGATAGATACGCTCAAAGTCACCGAAGTTCGCTAAGAAATGCTTCGCATTTAGAAGAAAGGAACGTCTATGGGAAGAGTGCAAAATGAACTCTAACCTCTGAAGTGATGACTCATTTAGTGCATCAGATATAGAAGAAATTATTAATACTAACATGAAGCGTATGGACAAAATAGGAGAAGAATGGGAGCTATTCAAAGAGCAAATCAAAATGAAAGCGATAGAGAGACTATGGATTTTTTGAAGCTAAAAATAAGAAGAAAGAGCTTAGATGGACACTTGAGAGGCTAAGAGCCCTTGAATGTGAAAAATCTGGAGTATAGTTTGACGATTTGCGGAGCATCATACAGAGGATAAAGGTATATGAGGAGAAACGCTATCGCTGAGCGCTAGTGCTAGCCAGAGCAGCAGGAATGACTGTGGATGATTGCCCGACGAAACGAGCGCTTGGATTAGAGAAGAATCATGTCGGACGAAATCATAGAGAATCCATTGAAGTCAACGGTATTGAAGTTTCAGACAATGAGAGCATAGGATGAGCGTTTGGACACTACGAAGCCCTCTTCACTGTCACGCCTATTGATGCAGAGACATTTAAGCAGGAGTTTCTTAGCTGAATGCCGAAGTTGTCAGATGACACCAAATGAGCTTTAGAGCTATCCATAACGCCAGCGGAAGTAGAAAGGTCTATAGATAAAATGAATCGTGGTAAATCTACTGGGCCGGACGGCCTTTGTGCTTCGTTTTATGAGGAGTTTAAAAATGAATTACTCCAAGTACTAACCGATGTCTTCAATCGGGCTTATAAACTGGATGGCCTCCCTAGTTCCTTTATTGAAGCACACACAGTTTTCATACCTAACACAGAACATTCAGAGAAGTTGAAATTACTTTCTTCGTATAGACCTATATCAATAAATAATTGTGATTACAAAATTTTAGTAAAAGTAATAGCACGGCGACGTCAAGGGTAATCAAAGAAGTGGTAGGGCCCCACTAAACATGCGGGATTATGGGACGCTAGATTGTGACCAATATACACAAGATGCGCTGCGTACTCGAGCGTTGCAATGCCAACCAAGGAGGGGTAGCCATTCTACAGATTGATCTTGAGAAAACTTTTGATTGTGTTTCCCACAACATTCTGCTTGTCATTCGTGACCAAGTCAACGTTGGTTCTGTAATCAGAGATGGGGTATTTGCAGCATACCGAAACTGTATGACCCGTCTGGTAATCAACAAGATACTAGAAGATACAAATAACATAAAGCGTTCTGTCCGTTGGAGCTGCCCGCTGAGTCCCCTACTGTTCGGTTTATATATAAAGTCGTTGTGCTTAGCAATAACTCAAAACAGCAGCATTCATGGCTTTCGATTACGAAAATGCAAAGTTAAAACGCTGGTGTAAACCGATGATGTGGCTGTTTGTTGTACCGATCTAGATAGTATTACCACTACCATCACTGCAGTTAAAACAGTAAACTGGGGAAAGTGTCGGGGCTTCTGGCATGGAGAGTGGTCGTCAAGACCGGACTATTTTGCCAATGTTAAGTGAGTGACCACACCTGTCAAGTACCCTGGGGTGCCACTGGATTATTATAAAGGGAATGAGAACTACTGCCAAGAACGAGTGAAAGAAAAATGGACGAAAGCCAATAGATGCAATGGTAATCACCTGTGAACGTTTTCGAGGATGACTGTCTGTAATTTTTTCTTTGCCTCAAACTTTGGTATTTGATGCAAGTATTGCATTGTTCAAGGGCAAATATACAGAAGCTCCATCGCATCTTTGCAGTGTTCACGTGGGGCTCAATCTCGGAGAGATGCAGTCGAACTAATCTGTTTCGAAGACTGAAACATGGAGGGCTGGGTTTACCACATCTGTTCATACGCCAAGTCGTAAATAGATTCTTTTTTTTTTCGCCACACAAGGAATCCTTTCTTACGTACAGTGTGCCAATAGAGAGTGATGCGGGCTTTACCTGGATATGTGGTTAGCATGAATGACATGACGAGTGTGGTCCGCGGGTATTTTAGGGAGGTTATTCTAAATGTAGGGTTTTTATCTGCTAGATTTCCTAATGAATATTTGTTTACAGTGACTCGCAAAAAGTTGTACAAAGATGTGTGTGATGTTGTTTCACCTGGACCCCTGTACCATGCCATGTACATTGGTGGGCAAGAGCAAGATGGGCTCTTGCCCTTAGGTACACAGATACATTATTTGTCAGGACATTTGAAGCAGACCGTGGTTTTTACTCACCTTGGGGGACAGATAGCCTTATCTGTGAAAAATAGGAAACTATAGACCCTGTTTTTCTATATTGATGGGAGTGAGTTATTTTTGGGATGTTCTTCAAAGGACATTAAAGAAGAAATTACCTTTGAATTCTTATGGTGTAATATTTCTGCCAATAGTGGTCGAAGAGGGAATGCCTTTTGATTTGATTACGGTATGTGGCCTTCACTGTTTATGGCGGGCCCATATGGCGGGGTTTTATTGCGATCAGGATGCACGGCCTGCACGAATGTATTTCCGTGAATTTATGGCCAAGTTTGTTGAACAGCCAAAAACTCAAGAGATTATATCTGAGTGGTTGCCGAGTGTAGAGCCTTTAGTGGCACTTAGGGAATTTCAGTTTGTGTCGGACTGTTGCTGCTTCTTTCTGCTGTGCTTGTGGTTTGATGTACGTGCCTATTAACAGGCAATAAAGCAAGAAATAACCAGCGTAGCTCCGTGGTAGAACAGTGGGCTGGCACCCAGTGGACCCAGGTTCAAGCCCCCCCATGTCTTTGGTGCAAGGTTTGCCAACAAGTCACAAGCACCGGCGTAGTTCAGTGGTTGAATGCTGAGGTGCCACCCAGATGACACGGGTTTCGAGCCCCACTGTGTCTTTGGTGCTAAGTTTTTTTTTCTAATTTCGCACGATGTGGTTACGGACACCAGTGGCAGCGGCGAACAACCACGCATGACCTGAGTTGTGATCTCATCAGAGCTTTCGCTGTAAAAGTTTGTTCGTTCTCATCTGCAACTGTGTCAACAAGTCAGAGCTGAATAAAAGCATGAACAAGTGGTGTAATAATACGGGGCCCCTGTGCAGAGGTTGCCTGCTCGGTAATACTACAGCACAAAACACAAAAACGTCGTATAGGTGACCCGGACCACAAGGAGCCGACAAGGAAAATTATCACAGCGGAAATGTTGGCAAAATTTCATGATGTTTACCATTGCCTCGTAACATTTTCATTCTCCCGTAAGAACATAATTGAGTGATTACTCTTGTGACGAAAAACTTCGCCTTACTTGTTGGTTTCCCCAGCGTGCAGCGGAGAGTGACCACTGTTGAAAGGGGAAGGAAGGGGGGCTCAGCCCCTTTACCGTTTCTCTGTGGGAAGGGGGGGGGGCGCACTCCCTTTGCCCTCCTGGCTGATACGCCTGTAACTATTGGAGAACATATCGCAGTATCGTGGGCCTCGTATACGTGATGAGGTCCTGTTATCAACTGTGTATATTTAAAAAACGTGGCTAACGAATCAGAGTACTTGGTGCTTTACTATGAGAGATCGTGAAACCGTCCCTCTGCGCTCACCCTTGATGAAGCCACGTCGACAGAAATTACACCGTGCAGAAGCTGTGAACGGTGTAGTAACAGTAAAGTGTGTTTTAAAAAAAGGGTTAACGATGTAGAGCACTTGGTACTCTACTATGGGATAGCTTAAAGCCGTCCGGTATGATTACTCTATAAGAAGGGAGAGAGAAAGGCGTGTTGAGAGAACGTTGCTTACAATTTAAAGCACTTGGTACTTAACACTATGGGAGGGAAAAAAGCCATCCCGTGGGCCTAAACAGCAAACGTGTGTTTAGAAAAAGTTGTTAGCAATTTAGAGTACTTCGTACTTACTCCATTATGGCAGAGCATAAAGGTGTCCCGTGTTTCATTTCTCCAGCAGCTAAAAACTTATTTTGTGTTTAGAAAAAGTGGGTAACGATTTAGAGTACTAGTTACTCTACTATGGGAGAGCTTAAAGCCGTCCATTGCCTAGCGCCAACCTCTTCTCTACGACTTATTTGTTCACAAAAAATCATTGTCACAAACGTCAATAACACTCATCAGTACATTTTTTCTAGTACATACACTAACGATGATGACAAAAGTGACGTCATTTACATGAACATGGATATGAGATGACATTGAAGGAACATGTACATTCGCTGGTTCACGCAAACACAACTACAAAAATACTTCAAGGTAAACAAGAGACACAGATATAACATAAATATGGACATTTTGCATATTTACGTGTTGGCTTATCATTTCTGCCGGCGCATCGACAGATCAGCCTACCAATACCAGGCCGGCCGAAAGACAAGTTTCACTCGTCCGTCATAGACCGACACAAAAGGGCAAGACCAGTGCCGAAGAAATTCCTCTTTACCGAGGAAGAAGAGCTCCTCCGACAAAACAGACAGTAGCTCCGAGTACAATCGCTCAAGGATCGGGAAGAGCGCGCGGTGGCGGCGGCGGCCCGCTGCAACCACCTCGCAGCGGTTGCCCCAGAGGCAGAAAGAGCCGGCAACAATGAGAAGACAAGCGAAGCGGCCTCGCTAACAACGCCCAGAAGAAATGAAGTGATTTACTCTGAGGCACCGAAATCCGGCATGTACGGCTCTCCAAAAAATGCGAACAATAACACAATGCCACAGAAAACGCTGATTTGCTTCCCGAAGGGAGCAGTTTGGACATGTTGCTGACTGTACCATTCTCCACCTTTCCAGGTGGTCGAGAGTGGGAAGCACACCCCATCCCAGGCGCCACATGAAGTCCCGGAGGTGTCCAGGCTGAAAAGAAGCCGTTAACGTGTTCCAAGACACCCGTCCTAGAGCGAGCACGGTGGGCTGGGGGGACCAACGGAAGCAACAAAGCAGCAGTTGTCTCAACTATGTCGTTGTTCAACACATATATGTCGGGACAGGTCGACTGAACATGGCGAAAAAATGCAACAGTTGTTGCATAAAACGCAGGAAGTGTTATTGACTGCGGCTTCCTGTTAAGGTGCACATTAGGCATCGAATTTCGAAAATGAGTAACCAGAAAGTAATATGCAAGCGTTCGTGCGGGAGATTCCTCCCCTTCACTAGGCGCAAAAGGAAGCGCAGTGCCAGCAGCCGACAGCGATTCCTCCCGGCTCGGTTATATGCGATCACTGTCGTGATCTGCTCGTTCTAGAACAACGCTGGTTCTCTTTCTCGACGTGGCCTGGAACGCCACGTCGCATTTCGAATGTGAGGCTCGACTGTGAAGAAACTGCCCGGGCTCGGGATCGGGCGGAAGTATCCTTATTGTTCTTTGAGAGTTCTTTATTTTCCGGTAACTGTATTGGTCTTTCTCAGCTGAAGCGAGTCATTCCATTTTGATGTCATTTTCTTCCCCCGGCCAAGGGCACTCCCCTTGGTTAGCTTCCACTCCCGCCAAGGATTGGCCGATAGACTATTTGTTACGCAGTGGAGCGAGAAGTGTCCCTGTGGCGCTGGTACCTACAGATGGGGGCAGTATTCCGATGAAGAACCCAAAGGCGATTCAAGTGGAGCTTCGAAAAGCCACTTCGCATCCCCAGAAGATCACTGAGGTCCGCCAGTTTGGTCGCGGAGGCATCCTGTGCTGTTCCGCAGATCAGGAATGCATTCGTGAGCTCCTGCAATGTTCCGAATTCACAGCGCATCCGGTAAGCCCATTTATTCCGGCACACCTCGCATGCTCGAAAGGATTAGTCCGCGGTGTAGACACAAGCCTGACACCTGCAGATGTGCTCGATTTGTTTTCGGTGGCGGGTGTAATTTCAGTGTACAGGTGCACCCGTACAATTGACAACATAAAATCACCAACAGAATCGGTGATAAGACCTTTTTAGGAACAGTCCGACCTTCCGAAATTAAGGCATGGCCACTGATCTATAAGGTAGAGCCACTTTCCCCCAAACCCCTGCAGTGTTTGAAATGTTGGCGATATGGCCATAGCGTCAGAGGGTGCCGATCAGTTCTTAGATGCCGTCTGTGTGGTGAAAATCATGACAGCCGCGAGTACAGCTCTGAGAAATAGAGGTGCTGCTTATGTAATGGGGCGCACCCTTCAGACTCCGCAGACTGTGCAGCAAAAGGAAGGGAGCTTGCCATATTGGATATTGTAGAACGCAAGAGGTGCTCTCGGAGAGAAGCCGTTGCAGTAATGCAGGAGAGATCCAAAGGATATGCCAGTGTTGCAGCACGTAATACCACCGCCATGGATGCATCTCTCGCAACATCTATCGCAGAGGCCGTAGAGAAGGCTATGGAAAAGGCAATGGAACGCCTGGCAAACAACCTTTTTGAAAGCTTGGCACAATTGGTTTCCAATCAACTATCTCAAATTCTAGGTGTAGCATCTACGAACGATTGGGCTCCTCGGACATCATTGGTATCGCAGCGTACGGAAATAGAACGTGCGACAACACCTCAGCGTGCGGTTTCTCCTGAGGCAGGGACTTCCAGAACAACTGAAGACGGTGATCTTACGGATGATTCGGAAGCATGTGCAGATATGGATATGGACTCTCATAAGGCTCTGAAGCGAACCCGACCTCCCCAATCAAACAACTCTTCGCATAATTCGAAATCTAAAAAGTATCTATCAAAAAGAAATTCTTTGAGAACATGTCTAAGAAAGACTTTTTGCGAAAGGATATTTTGGACCAAGCAAACTCTGTGACGGTTCTGTCGTCAAAATAGGTTCACTAACGATATTACAGTGGAATTGCAGATCTATATTTTCCGCAGCCACAGACCTATCGTATCTTTCTTCACAACTTTCCCCGGATATTATATGACTGCAAGAAACCTGGCTTTCAACCAGCCAGAAGTTTCCCCTAAAAAATTATGGGCTATTTCGATTGGACCGACCTAGTAGAGATGGTGGGCTTGCTGTCTTGATAGCAACTAAGTTTAGTCACAAAGCTACGATCTCTTATTGTTGTGTGACTCCAGAATGTGAAATTTTGATAGTAGACATAATATTACCAGACGCTTCTTCCTTGTCATTTGTAAATGCGTATTTCCCAGCCGGGGTGCAAGACACATGAAGTCTAGACGATATGTTCTCTGCCTGCAGAAATGATATATTAATCACTGGAGACTTCAATTCACATCATGTGGCCTGGGGTTTTAAAACAGATTTAAGCGGAAAACGATTGTGGGAATGGGCTATTGACAAGAATTTATCTTGTTTAAATTCGCAATCTGCTACTTTTGTCCAAGGTCTCTCTAAATCTGTAATTGACTTGACATTTTCAAGCTCATCTCTAAATACATGTTCGTGGCAAACTTTAGACTGTGCTACTAACAGTGACCACTTGCCTAGTAGTTTTGTACTGAACTTTCCAAGAATACATGTCGCCAAAAAGGCCCGCTCATTCCTCAACTATAGAAAATTATAAAAAGACTTGAGGGCTACTTTTGATCACCGCAAGGACATACAAAGTGACATTAGGGCTATGAGTCTGTGTGCAGTGTTAAAATGATCAATAAAAGACGCAACGTTTAAATTAGAATCGGCCACAAGAGGTTCTTTTAGTCCATGGTGGACTGAAGAGTGCACGAGGAGCTATAGAAAACGGAAAGCTGCATGGAAACAACTGCCGGTCAACCAATGTCCAAAAAATTGGTGTAATTTTAAATTCGCAGCAGCAGACTTCAAACGCGCAGTACGTACAGCAAAAGATGGTTATAATATGAAACGACATGAGTATCTTTCTAGGGCTAAAAACAAAAAAGCGCTCTTCAGATTTTTAAGATCTCAAAAGATGTTACCACCCGCTGAAAATATTGACTCTTCTGTTCTTTCCCCCCGTGAGCTCTCTGATTTAGTAGAAAATATTGCGAAAGGGCTCCAAGATAGATTTATGTCAACTCTACCACTGCACATTGTGAACCCAATGGCAGGCGAGGATTTCGAGGAGGTTACTTTAGATGAGCTGGCAGAGATTATAAGGCACTTATCTCCTTCGGCACCTGGACCAGATGGGGTAACAAATTCAATGATAAAAGTAATATTCGAGATTTGTCCAACTGAATTACTTAATCTGGTGAATTTTTCTTTGACAAAAGCTTGGATACATGCGGAATGGAAGCTGTCTAAAGTGATTCCACTTCTTAAAAAGCACGAAAAAGGATTAACCTTGGACAATGTAAAGCCGATATCAATCACGTCAAATCTGGTTAAGCTAATTGAAAGGGTTTTGAATGCCCGGGTAATGAAATAATAATAATAATGCAATATTAAACCCCAGTCAAATTAGTTTTAGATCTGGTTGCTCAATATGGTGTGCGCATGTTGATTTAGAGAGCCGAATACAACTGGCTCGGCGTCGGCGCCAATACTGTGCTTTAGTTACTTTAGATTTGGCTAAAGCGTACGATAGGGTTGAGCATTCAATTTTATTAAAACAGATGGAATATCACCACTTTCCCAACTACATCACTGCGTGGGTGTCGGAGTTTTAAAAGGGAGAGAATATTACTGCTTTAAAAATGGGTACTCATCGAATAGATATAAGCAGACACGTGGCGTACCAGAGGGGGCTGTCCTGTCACCAGTTTTATTTAACATTTTCTTAAGCTCCATTCCATCAACTAAGGATATTCAGTTATATGTGTACGCGGACGATATTGCTTTCTTCGCAAGTAATACCGACCTTCAATCATTATACCAGAATCTACAAAATTATCTCAATATGATAGAAAGATGGCTTAAAAATATTCATATGACCCTGAACGTAAAGAAACGTGTGCTCCTTGCATTCTCTTTTCTGCAGCCTATCAACATCTCGTTAATGTACATTAATGAGCTCATTCCGCAGGCGAATTCCTTTGAATATTTGGGCATCATTTATAATGACACATTAAATTGGAGAAGTCACATTGATGATGTGTACTCCAAGGCAACACGGGCCATGGGGGGGCTACGGAAGCTTGCAAACCGTAAAGCGGGTTTAAGAAGAGATGTGCTAATAATGATATATAAACTTTATGTGCGGCCCATCATGAAATTAGGATGTCTATTATTTTCTGGCAGCGCAGCCTATAAAATGAGACCTCTAATACTGCTGGAAAGAGAAGCGTTGCGTTTGTGTCTGGGTCTACCAAAGTTTGTTGCAAATAACGTGTTGCATATGGAAGCTCGCCTACCTTCTCTGCTAAATAGGTTTAAAATTCTTACTGTGCAAGCATTCTTATAGATATACAGTTCACACCAAAGACTCTCATTTTACGCTTTCATTCAAGAACCGACTTTATTTTTCGAAACCCATTGGTCGCGACTACACACCCCGCAAATAGTATTTGCACAAGCGCTACTAAAGCAACTGAATGTAAAACTTAGACATATTGGTCCAATACACAACCTAAAGTCAATGCTTAGCATACAATTAGATGATATATTTCCTCATAACGCGAAACAATTGGCACATAGGTAATTAAATGACCAGTTAGCAGATTATCTAGCCCACCTAGAGATAAGCAATATCATAGCGACTGATGCATCTCTGTCAAAAGAAAAGGCTGGGGTTGGCATCTTCTCTCCTTCTTTGGACTGGTCCTTTTCGATTCGACTCCCAGATTATACCCCGGTATTCATGGCAGAATTATTGGCCATTGTTCTTGCCCTACGCAAATTACCCTCAAGCGAATCATTAGCAGTTATCATTACAGATTCGTTATCAGTTTGTAAGGCACTTTCTGCGGCAGTAAATTCAGAGCTGATGAATACGTTTCGGCATTTAGTACCGAAAAACGTAAAAAAAACTGCATTTGCTATGGGTACCAGGCCACCGCGGATTATATTTGAACGAAATGGTGGACTCTTTAGCAGCAGTATCCCTGGGTGGGCCCATCATCCCAGTTTTGCCAGATACGGCTTACGTAACCGCGCTAAGGTTCCGAAATGCTTGCCTGCAATGAGGAAAAGGTAATTTGGATAAATTCAAAGATTTCGAGCATTTGAGATATTGCTGGAATAAACAGTGGTGTGTATCTCGCCAGTTAGAGGTCACTTATACCAGATTGCGCTGTGCAGTTCCACAACTAAATTATTACCTTAATAAAGCTCAGCTCAAGGCGTCGCCGCTATGCATTTGGTGCAACGAAATTGAAACAATTGAACATTTCTTTTTATTCTGTCATCGTTATTCTTATCAGAGAAAAAGATTTTTAGTAGCCCCATTACAAAAGCTAGGAATACAAGTAAATTTACCAGTAATTTTATCACTTGGCGGAACTTCATTTGGTTACTGCCACAGGGATGTATGCTCCGCTGTGTTTGATTACATCAGCGCAACTAAAAGATTACCATGCTAGTGAACCACTACCTTTTCAGATCTTTAGTTTATAATTCGTAGTTATGTCTTTCAAAAACAAAAGATGGCTTGACCGCTTGCTCAGCACACATTTTTGTTTTTTGGTAGTATTATTTTAGGCTACTTTTTCAGATTGGCTTCATTTTCAGTTTAGTTTCATTTAAGTATCCTGCCGCCCGGTTCTTGGCCAATCCCCCTTTGTGGGTAAGCGCCATCCATCAGAGGTCATCAGCATCAGCATCAGCTCCGAGCACAATCGTTCAAGGATCGGGAAGAGCGCGCGGTGGCGGCGGCGGCCCGCTGCAACCACCTCGCAGCGGTTGCGCCAGGGGCAGAAAGAGCCGGCAACAATGAGAAGATAAGCGAAGTGGCCTCGCTAACAACGCCCAGAAGAAATGAAGTGATTTACTCTGAGGCACCAAAATCCGGCATGTACGGCTCTCCAAAAAATGCGAACAATAACACAATGCCGCAGAAAACGCTGATTTGTTTCCCGAAGGGAGCAGTTTGGACATGTTGCTGACTGTACCATTCTCCACCTTTCCAGGCGGTCGAGAGTGGGAAGCACACCCCATCACAGGCGCCACATGAAGTCCCGGAGGTGTCCAGGCAGAAAAGAAGCCGTTAACGTGTTCCAAGACACCCGTCCTAGAGCGAGCACGGTGGGCTGGGGGGACCAACGGAAGCAACAAAGCAGCAGTTGTCTCAACTATGTCGTTGTTCAACACATATATGTCGGGACAGGTCGACTGAACATGGCGAAAAAATGCAACAGTTGTTGCATAAAATGCAGGAAGTGTTATTGACTGCGGCTCTCTGTTAAGGTGCACATTAGGCATCAAATGTCGAAAATGAGTACCCAGAAAGTAATATGCAAGCGTTCGTGCGGGGGATTCCTCCCCTTTCACTAGGCGCAAAAGGAAGCGCAGTGCCAGCAGCCGACAGCGTATGGACACTGAAGGGAAAGCAAAGCCTCCCTGAGAACGCTGCTGTCCCAGTGCCTCACGAGAGACCAACTCAGTGCCGCCTGACCAAAAAAAAAAGGAACACAAAGCAGACTGCAGTGATCGCAGGATACGTAAAGATGGTTGCACGACGTGAGAAAAATACCAAATGCGACCGCAAAATACAGTCTGCGCAAGGTACCTCCGCTCAAGAAGCGGAAAGTCGAAATTCAGTGCATCTTTAATTTTCAGTCTTACTTCTTCGACAGCGTTTAACTAAACGAATTCGCAAATGCTGTAGTGGTTGTATAAAATATCTAAATTACGAAGGGACGCGGCCGGCTGAATAGAAAAACCGGCGATAATCCTGGAGTTTGGATAGCTAATGAAGAAACACCAGGATTTGGAGATGTTCAACGATGCGCATGAAATATCTCCATACTGGGAAAATACACGCAGGCTGCGTGAAAGGCTGTCTTGATCTGAAAGGTACAGTGTTATATCGTCAGCGAAAGCTGTGACTTTCAGGACACTGCTACCAGGAAGCGCAAGAAGCCGAACACGTGAATCCTTGTCAAGAGCACGCAAATATGGCTCAAGGCTGAGGACAAATAGCACAGGAGACAATGGACATCCCTGACGGACCCCACGTGTTATGAAAAAGGCAGCACTTCCCAGCTATCTAGAACTAGTGTGCTTTTCAGACCAGTGTAGGTATTTCTAATCATTCCCACAAACGAATGAGGAAAGCCGAAGGCTGTGAGCACATTAAGGATATGCGTGTGCTCTAGTCAGTCAAACGCTTTTTCCTGGTCCAAAGACACAAGCGTACCACGCGCATATTGCGACAGAAAATAGGCTATGATATCTCGTGATGTAAGTGACAAGCTGTGTATTTCTCGCCCAAGCACTGATGAAATCTGGTGATGACCTACCAGGGTGTTCAACAGACCCCTCAAACGTTGAACAGCTACCGCCGCGAATATCTTATAGTCAACGTTAATGAGCGTGATAGGTCTGCAATCTTCAGGAGTAACAAAGGAAGCATCACCCTTTGGAATAAGCACAATGCGTCCATCTCGAAGACTGGATGGAAAGACACTATCCTCGAAACATCGCCGGATAACCACGGTAAAGGCAGCACCAATCTAATTTCAAAATGTCAAGTAATACTCAACAGGAAAACCGCCTGGCCCAGGGGCCGTTCCACGTTTCGTAGATTTCAGGGCCACCTTAACCTCTTCAGGCGACGGCGGGATGTGCAGGAAATCTGCAGCTTCTTGAGATATACAGGGTACACTTCTAAGCATTGGCGGTGTTACCTCACAGTTAGTCCGCATGGCCGAACACGACATTGCTTCAAAATGCGCCAAGAAAACAGATCGATCACGCCTAGACGGTGGCTGCGCAGGTTGTATTTGTTCTGTGATAGACACAGATGGCTGTGATTGCCCCCCCCCCAAAAAAAAACAACAAAGGCAGGTCCCACGTACAGTGGGAATCGACAATATGCGAAGCATGAATAAAGGTTGATATGTCACTTTAAAATCAGCACAACATTACGAGGTGGAAGTAAATGATGTCGTAAATGACTTTTGTGTCGTGATTATCATGTTTGGATGCGTCGTTTACCTTTGTCATCTATTCACATCACGTGATACCAAATTTAGTATATGTGGAGCTAGCGAAACAACCGTGAGTATACTATTAGCGTGGTATGTTGTCATGTTCTTACATGACACGCATGTCAGGATTATCATGTTTGCACCAGTCATATATTTTCACCAGCCACTGACGTCACCTAACACCAAATTTGGTATATGTAGAGGTAGCAAAACGGCCGCGAGTGCATCATGAGAAGCCCACTTGTATACTACTATGTAGCGTTCACGCACGCGCACGCTGAGCACAGCGACGCTACGTTAGCGAAACGCGAGCACTCCATAGTCAGGCTCGTCCAGCGGCCGTCAGCGTGGCCAGACGGGAAACGGCGTCAAATGCGACATGCTGCATTTCGCGCCGATGCGTTTAGGCTGTTTCACATGGCGTGATTGCAGCGAAAAAAATTGTTCCGTTCGCTCCAATCACTCTGTAAACGCCACTAATGGTGGTTTTGTTTCACATGGACCGCGAACGGTCCGCGATTTTCGCTCTGCGAATGGAGCTGCGAGAAACGTTTCTTGTTACCGTTCGTTGTGGCAGACACTAGAATTTTGCATATTTCATGTAACATTATGTGCGTTATAATATAATCAAGTTTTCATGAATGGTAACAAAGAGCACTTGTGTTTCGTCATTTTAGAACACTTTTCAATATAAATTAATTTTAAAATGCACATAATCGGCCATTACTAAAACAAACACGTTGACGCTATTTCGCCCTATTTCGACGGGTCCCGACCGAAAATCGCTCCCGCCGCTGCGATCAGAGCGAAAATTTCCAACATGTGTGAAGCTCGCCGCGGACCACTGCGGCGTGAGCGAACTGGCCTTTTTTTCGCTGCGAGCGAATTCGCGGACTGAAAATCGCTACTTTTTGGGTCGATGTGAAACGGCCTTTACCCAGACAACACTGCGTCTCCCTCTTTTCGTGACGGAGGAACGCCGGATGCGCTGAGACGTGCATGTGTCAAAGCAACGCAGCGCGACGCTGAGTTGAGTTGAGTTGAATAAACTTTATTTGCCCAACGGTTGTTGCTGTGCCCGGGGCTAGGCTGCCAGGGACACATCGTTCGAGCAACATCTTTTGAGGTCCTCGGCGACGGCCCTGGCCCGCTGGACGGCCCACACCTGGTCTTCGAGGGCCTCGCTGAGAAGGGCGGCTTGCCATCGCTCAGCAAGGTGCCCCATTTCGGTGAGTCCTTCAGTTGACGTCAACCTTTCTCGTGGCCTATCTTCATCTCTTTCGCATTGCCAAAGTATATGTGCCATATTGGCCCGTTCGTGCGCGCACCACGGGCAGCCAGGCGACGAGTGCAGCGTGGGCCATAAGCGGTGCAGATGGTAGGGGTTGGTGAACGTGCCCGTCTGCAGCCTTCTCAGGTCCACCGCCTGCGACTTGTCCAGGCGCACGTGGGGTTGCGGAAATTTCTCCCGGTTTTTCCTATAGTGGGCAAGCACGTCGTGGTACGTGGCAGGAAATTCTTCTCCATAGCAGTCGGCGCACCTCTGCTGTCTCGCCTCTTCTGCACCAACTTCAGTTGCTGCAGCAACGGACGTGGTGGGGGTGGTAATTTCGGCATGGCCAGTGCCTGTAGCCACCACCGTGCCTCGGCCGGTGCTCCTCCCAACCACGGTGGCGGCTGCTCCCTTGTTGGCTGCGTCGCGGCGGGTAAGTTGCCTCACGACGAGGTGGGCGCGCTCGTTATGGTTGGGTGGGATGCCGGTTAGTCTTTGGCTGTTGGCGTTGGTGCTGCTAGTTTTACGGCTGTTGTTGTTGATAGTTCCACTGTCCCCCATGTGAGCGGGAAACCACTTTAGGACCTTGTCATCAATCTTGCCTGACGCGAAGTCCCCAGCTCTGGCGTTAAGCATGCGTGCCACCTCCTCGGACACCCAACCTCTAATATAGCTCTGAATGGCTGATTTAGAATCGCTGATTATCAGGCTGTCGTCTACACCGCTGTGGAGTACCGCTAAAGCTATGGCCATTTCTTCTGCAGATTCGAGTGATGGCAGCCGTGCTGATGCCGTGACCCGAACCTTTCCTATTGTATCCAGGACCGCCATACAAAAAGCAGGTCCTTCCGCCACTGACCGGACTCGCTGTTGATGTTGCCGCTGTCGCTGCAGTCGTTGTTGTCGTAGCAGTAGCAGTGGTGGTAGTGTTAGCGCCTCGACTTCGCCTCGCTCATTCATGGGTAGCGGTAGGGGTTCCAAGCGTCCCCCATCACCACCTCCGGCTGACAGTGGATACCTGGCCGCATCGATGAACAGGACACCCTCTTGGCTTCCATGTGCCTTCAGGATTGCTCGAGCTCTGCATTTGCGTCGTTGCAAGTCGTGAACGAGCGCATGTTCCTGGGGATGTTTTCTGTCACTATGGCGTCCCTGACTTCCGGTAGCAATACTTCCTTCAGTCCACGCGCCTCGTGATATCGAATCCCAAGCAGATCGAGAATGCGTCTTCCCGTTCTTGTGCCAGACAACCTCTCGAGCTGCGCGATTCTCTGCGCTTTTGCTATCTTGTCGAGGGTGTTGTTCACACCCAGCTCCAGAAGCCGACGGGTTTCCGTGTACTGGGGCACTGTGATGCGGGTTCTTGTTGCTGATTTGTTTCTCCTGGTTGAGCCCCGGAGAGTTTTTCTAATAAAGACAAAGCCGTTTGCTTAACAAACAACACCTAAACATTTACTGCAGAACTGAAGCAAAACTCAAACACAAACTACAAGAAATGAGTAGCTGGCTAAAAGCGGGATTTAGAAGGAAAACAAACATCTAAAGTCCCGAAACTGCCGACGGAAAGTCACAGCTACATGATGCAGTTCTGACGCGGTGATTCGGCGGTGCAGGGAAGAGAGCAAGTTCGATCTCACCAAAACGTTGCTGCTGTAATGGTGGCGACGGCGTGTACCGATGCTCGCTGGCGGCGACGATGGAACGGGACTCGCTCGGTGATGCCTGTGGCGGCCCAGATTCGCCCGATGAGGTGGCTGGTTGCAAGGCTCAGGCCCGTGACCCGAACTGCCGTTGCTGCACCCGCACCGGAATCTGCAGGCCTTGGTCTCGACCGTTGAGGCAGCTCGCCGTCCTTGGAAGGCGTTGTCCGAAGGTCCAGACCGGGTGAAGTCCAGAAGGCTCAGGTCTGCCACCCGACTGCCTGTCTTCAGCTCCCAGCTGTGACCTTCCTCTTGCCTCGTTCACCTCGAACTACTAGCTCTTTTGCCCTTCAGGATTGGCTTCCTCTGGGGCACACTTGTCTCGTCACGATTGGCCTTTCAAAACTCCGTGGTGATCAGCCATTGGCCCTTGTTTGCTTTATGGTCTTGGATGCTTGCGCTCCACGCTCTCACGTGTACCGGTCCTCGGCGTCGTCGTTGTTCAGGCGACCCAGCACGTGCACTCGGTCATCCTTTAATTTCGCGCACTTTTCAATCATTCACAATTACGCGCACCAGTCGCATCACCATCGCATCACAATGGCCCCCTTTCGAAGAAGTTTTTCCCGTTGAAAAACTGTCGTTCGATGCGCACCACACAAGCTATCACAACACACCGATGGCACCACACTGCTTCTTCGTTGACATGTCTCACGTCGAAACACCGAGTCCACAGAACGTAACATTCAACCAACAACAATAAGAAAAGTTTTTGGCAGCAACTAAGAACAGTACAAATACAGTCATTAACTCCAGTAACAGTCCACCACACAAGCATAACCTTGTAATAATAACACACAGAACATATTCACTGCAACCTACTCATGTAGTCGGCTCCAACATTCTCGGATCCCTTTATATGTTCTACGTGAAAGTTGTACTCTTGCAGTACTAAACTCCACCGCAGAACTCTGCTGTTGAGGTGTTTTGCTCGAGATAAGTACTGCAACGGTTGGTGATCTGTTTGAACCGTGAAATATGTCCCATATAAAAATATGTGGAACTTTTCCACTGCCCACACCAACGCGAGACACTCCCGCTCGATTGTTGAGTAGTTCTGTTCTCGAGGCAGTAGCTGACGACTGGCGTATTTTACCGGGTATAAAACACCGTCGTGCTCTTGCATAAGGACTGCACCGATGCAAGAATCGGAGGCGTCACTGCGGAGTACAAATCCACGTTTGAGATCCGGAGCCTTTAAAATAGGTCCAGACGCCAGAGCTTGCTTTAGTGTTTCGAAAGCTGTCTGCCCTTCAATATTCCAATTGATCTTGTTACTCTCCCTTTTCTTTGTCATCTCTGTCAGAGGCCGTGCCTTCTCAGCGTAGTGAGGGATTAGATCACGATAATATCCTGCCAAGCCAAGAAACGAACGTAGTTGTTTCTTCGTAGTGGGTAATGGGGCTTTGGCGATTTTTATGATCGTGTCCTCTACCGGCTGAATTGTTCCATCTCCCAGTCGATGACCCAGGAACACAATCGACGTCATTCCAATCTCCGATTTCTGGGGCTTAATTTTGAGTCCTGCTTCTCGAATCCTATTCATCAGTTCCCTCAGAGTCTGCATGTGTTCCTCCCAGGTTGTCGTAGCGACGAGAACATCATCGATATAATGAACGACGTTCGGGATGCCCTGAAGGAGACGTCTCATTAGCCGGGTAAACACTGCGGACGCTGTTTTGATACCGAATGGCATATAGAGGAAATGGTAGTGTCCCGATTGGGTGGAGAATGCCGTTTTTAGCCGGGATTCTTTGTCCAAGGGCACCTGCCAGTATCCTTTCGTAAGGTCAAACTTGGAAAAGAATTTTCTAGTGCCGATCTCTGTAAACAATACATCCGTTCTCGGAATTGGTTCTGCGTCGGAGACCAACACCTCATTGATGCGACGGAAGTCGATGCAAGTACGGTAACTCTTATCGGGCTTCTTCACCAGCACCAATGGTGAGTTGTAAGGTGAGTCGGACCTTTCAATCACTCCGAGTCGCAGCATTTCTCCGACTTCTTTCTCAACTACCTCTTTCATTGCGAATGGTAACGGATATTGTGGAGTGTTGATAGGCTCGGACGTTGTCAGTTTAAGACGACACTCTAACAAGTTTGTCTTGCCGGGGACTTCGGAAAAGACGTCTTTATGGGTGGCTAGGAGCTCGTCAATTTCTTCCCTTTGTCTATTCCTGAGGTTAGGACCAAGCTTGATAGCTTCAGTACCAAAGCCCTCAGTAGCTTTAAAGGTAGGCACTGGCGTGTCTGTCTCTTCCTCTTCCACTACAATGAAAGATGCGGACTGGGGTGATATTTCTGGAGGACGCTCTTCGTAGCGTTTTAACATGTTTATATGGAACAGCTTGGTAGTATGTCCCATATCCAGCCAGTAGTCAGAGTCACCCTTCTTTCCTGTGACCCTGAAAGGTCCTTTCCAATGCATCATAAGCTTGTTTTCCGTCGTGGGAAGTAGTACGAGGGCGCGGTCTCCAACCTTTAGCCGACGCATCCGACTTCCCCGGTCATAGTATTTCTTCTGCGTTGTTTTAGCTCGTGACAGGTTTTCTTGTGCCAACTGCAATGTTTTTTCTAGGCGATCTCTGAGATCCAGGACATACCCATATGTTGTCTTCACTTCCTCGCTTTGATTGTCTCCGGTCCATAATTCTTTAAGTAGACTGAGAGATCCTCGAACATTTCTACCGTAGATCAGCTCAAAAGGCGAAAATCCCAAGCTGGCTTGCGGGACTTCCCGGTACGCAAACAGGAGTGGGGCTAATAGTCGGTCCCATGTCTTGGGTTCCTCTTGGCACAATTTACGCAACATTTGCTTTAGTGTGCCATTAAATCTCTCCACTAAGCCATTACACATGGGATGATAGGGTGTGGAGCTGAGATTCTTGATCGCCAACAAGTCATTGACCTCTCTCATTAGCTCCGATGTAAAGCATGATGCCTGATCACAAAGTACCTCACGCGGGAACCCGATTCGAGAAAACATCTCTACCAGTGCCTCGGCTACTGTGGCTGAATCGATGGATGGCAGGGCTATTGCATCTGGGTATCTAGTAGCGAAGTCCACTAGTGTTAGTATATATCGATTACCCATGTGTGATATTGGCTTTAAAGGCCCGATAATGTCCACTGCCACTCTTTCGAATGGGGTGTCTATCAAAGGCATTCGACCTAGTGGTGCCTTACCAACTCTGCTCTTGGGGTAGGTTCGTTGGCATGCGTCACAAGAGCGCACGTATCTCCTCACTGCCTCTTGAACTCCTGGCCAGTAAAATGATTGTAGAACACGATCAATCGTTCTTTTTATTCCTTGATGCCCCGACATCAGGGTTTCGTGCGCCAAAGTAAGCACTTGGCTGCGCAATCTTTGGGGCACTACTACTTGTTGAATCACCTTACCAGATGGTAGGTGATAATAGCGGTATAGCAGCCCCTTTTCTATCTCGAACGAATAGGACTTTGATCCTCCCTGTAGCCCTTGACCTACTTTACTCCTGCAAGAATCTAGGGTCTTGTCCTGTTTTTGAGCGGCACTAAGATCCTTTCGGGTCGTCTTCAAGGTGGGTACATCGATTTCAGATGAGATTGACCGTTGCTCTCGGATTTTGATACCAACCACTGAAGACTTCAGGGTACCATCCTCTCTATCTGCTCCTTTTCCACTCGCTATATAGTTGGGGTAGGTTTTTCCCGGAATCCTTTCCTCCCACTTGGTATCGGGGTCATGGACTTCACGTGAACCTGGTACATTTCCGACGATAAGGTCGTAGAGTGGGTTTGTCATGCATTTGACAATAGATGTACCAGAAAAATAAGGTGAATGAATTTCCACCTCCGCCTCAGGAACGATGATGCTACTGCCATCGGCTAAGAATAGCGTAGCGGTAGTACCTATGAGGGCTTCATCGGGTACCAGAGAACGACGCACCACCAGTGTATTGCTACCCGTATCCCGCAACACTGAGACGGTTCGGCCAAAGATTCGGCCCTGTAACACGGGCATTTTGTGTGTGGCAAACTTCGGGTGAGTATTCACGGCGCCCGCCATGTCCTCTTCTTTGTCCGGTGAAAGCTTCACTTCCGTTGAGTGCTCCTCTGGCGACAAAAGACATGACGTCTTGTTGGCTGAACCGTTCTTCTTTGAGCAAGTTTTGGAATCATGCCCCGCCTTCTGACAATATCCACAGAAAGGTTGTTTTGGCCTTGATCGGCACTCCGATGCCCTGTGACCCATTTTGCCACATACAAAACAACGTACTGCTCCTCTCTCCGAGTAACTACCACTTTTTTCCGTATTGCTTTTAGATTCCACTTTTTCTCGGAAAACTAACAAGTTGACTTGCCTCTGAGCTTCTAAAAAGTTATCTGAGGCCTCGGCCATGTCCTCTAGCTTGTTGAAGTTCTTTTCTCGCAGGAAAAGTGCCAAACGGTGATGACAGTTTCTTAGGAACTGTTCTGTAACTATCAAGTTACGAAGAGCCGAATATTCTTTTCCGGTCCTCGACATTTCGACCCAACGATCAAAAAAACTCAGTAGCCTAGTTGCGTACTGCTTGCCTGTTTCGCCGTCCTGTGGCTTGCTTTGTCGGAACTTTTCCCGATACCCTTCGGCCGTAAAACGGAAACGCTGGAGCAACGCCAACTTGGCTTTATCATAATCGAGTGAATCCTCCGGCGAAAGTCTTCCAAACACCTTTAAGGCTTCTCCGCTCAAACATAAACTTAAAGCTGTGGCCCATTTGTCCCTAGGCCATTCTTGACCGATGGCGACTCTCTCGAACCTTTTTAAATAGGCGTCCAAGTCGTCCCGGCTTTCATTAAATCCCGGTATCAACTTATGAGGATTCACGCTGCATGAAACACTCCTTTCTTGTGCTGAGCCTGGTGCTGAGTCAACAGTTCTTGTCTCTACACGGCTATTCTCAGCTTCGGCAAGTCTAAGACGCAGTTGCAGGTTTTGGTTCTCTAATTCCAGCTGCTCCTTCTTTGCGCGTGTCTCCAGTTCGAGCTGTTTTTCTTTTTCGCGCGTCTCGAGCTCAAGCTGCTCCTTCTTGGCCTGCGTCTCCCGTTCCAACTGTTCCTTTCGAGCTTCTCGTTCCGCAGCCCGTTCCTCTCGTGCTCGTGCCTCCTTCTCCTCGTACCATGCTTTAAAATCCGCCCCATCAATTCCCATGCGATCCGCCAAGGCCATTAGCTCTCGCATATTCGACATGATGTCAACCGCGTCAATAAATGAAGGTGTCAAACCAACGGCTTCGTCCTGTCGCTGCGGACGCCAGTTTGTGATGCGGGTTCTTGTTGCTGATTTGTTTCTCCTGGTTGAGCCCCGGAGAGTTTTTCTAATAAAGACAAAGCCGTTTGCTTAACAAACAACACCTAAACATTTACTGCAGAACTGAAGCAAAACTCAAACACAAACTACAAGAAATGAGTAGCTGGCTAAAAGCGGGATTTAGAAGGAAAACAAACATCTAAAGTCCCGAAACTGCCGACGGAAAGTCACAGCTACATGATGCAGTTCTGACGCGGTGATTCGGCGGTGCAGGGAAGAGAGCAAGTTCGATCTCACCAAAACGTTGCTGCTGTAATGGTGGCGACGGCGTGTACCGATGCTCGCTGGCGGCGACGATGGAACGGGACTCGCTCGGTGATGCCTGTGGCGGCCCAGATTCGCCCGATGAGGTGGCTGGTTGCAAGGCTCAGGCCCGTGACCCGAACTGCCGTTGCTGCACCCGCACCGGAATCTGCAGGCCTTGGTCTCGACCGTTGAGGCAGCTCGCCGTCCTTGGAAGGCGTTGTCCGAAGGTCCAGACCGGGTGAAGTCCAGAAGGCTCAGGTCTGCCACCCGACTGCCTGTCTTCAGCTCCCAGCTGTGACCTTCCTCTTGCCTCGTTCACCTCGAACTACTAGCTCTTTTGCCCTTCAGGATTGGCTTCCTCTGGGGCACACTTGTCTCGTCACGATTGGCCTTTCAAAACTCCGTGGTGATCAGCCATTGGCCCTTGTTTGCTTTATGGTCTTGGATGCTTGCGCTCCACGCTCTCACGTGTACCGGTCCTCGGCGTCGTCGTTGTTCAGGCGACCCAGCACGTGCACTCGGTCATCCTTTAATTTCGCGCACTTTTCAATCATTCACAATTACGCGCACCAGTCGCATCACCATCGCATCACAGGCACCCCCAGGGCTACCTTGAACGCTCGACGAATCGCCGCGTTCAGCTCCTCGGTTTCGCTTCTGTTCCAGTCGGCATAAGCGGCGACATACGCTATGTGGCTCAGCGCATACGCATGTATTAACTTCGTCACGTTGTGTTCCTTTAGCCCTTTTCTTTTTTTTCGCTACCCGACGCACAAGGTGCGTTGAGGCGGCCACTTTCTTTTGCAGTCGTGCTACCAGCTCGTGGTTCGCACCGTTCTCTTCCAGCCACAGGCCGAGCACTCGTATTTTGGACACCGTTGGTATTTGGGTCCCCTCCTTCGTCATGACGCGGATTCCCAAGCGACGGCCGTTCAGTAGAGCCTGCGGGTGAGGTCCTTTCTTGTGTGGTCTATGCAGGAGTATTTCCGATTTATCGGGAGAGCAGACGAGTCCCGTGCCTTCGAGGTGCCGCTTCACTGCCCGGACGGCCTGCTGCATTCTCTCTTGCATTTCACCAACGCTCGTATTCGCTGTGGTCCACACGGTCACGTCGTCTGCGTAGATTGTGTTATTGATGCCCTCTATTGCGTCGAGACGGTCCGGTAGTCCGATCATGATGAGGTTGAAAAGCATGGGAGAGAGCACCGGGCCCTGTGGCGTACCCGCACCCCCATGTCAACTGTTCGTGGTGGGGCACCGTCGACCTTCACCGTCGCCTTGCGCGTGGTCAGGAAGCTGCTGACGTACCGGTGGAACCTTGAACCAAGACCTAGTTGGCTGATCTTGTCCAAAGTGGCAACATGTTTTACTGTATCGAAGGCGCTTTTAAAGTCTAACCCGAGCAGGGCGCCCACGTGCGTGCTTGGTGCGTTAATGACCTGTTCCTTGATTTGCAGCATAGCATCCTGCATCGAAAGTCCTTTGCGGAAGCCGATGATGTGAGTGCCGAAGGCATCCCGCTTCTCGAGAATCGTCGTCACCATGTTGAGGCAGGCGTGCTCCATGACTTTTCCGACGCAGGACGTCAGAGATATCGGCCTCATATTTCGAACCTCAAGCGGTTTACCTGGCTTGGGTATTAGTATGACATCCGCTGTCTTCCATTCTTGTGGAATACGGCCTTCCTTCCAGCATGCGTTGATATACTGACGTAGCTTCTCGATGGCTTCATTATTCAGGTTCCTCAGAATTCGGTTGGTGATTTTGTCGTGACCGGGCGCCGATTTAGTCTTCAGTAGCTGGAGGACTGCTCTAATTTCCTGCATGGAAAATTCCGCGTCTAGTTCCTCGTTGGGAGCCCCACAGTATTCCATGTGACTCTCGCCTGCCGGGCGAGTGAGGTGCGTCTGGATGATCTCCTCCACGAAGGCCTGCGGGTCGTCTTTGTACTTGTGTCGCGGCTTGGCCATCTGGACACGAGTCGCCGTTCTCGTGCTGGCTGGATTCAGCAGGTGCCTGAGAATCTTCCATGTGCGCCCGGCACTCGTGTTTCCGTCCATCGTATCGCACAGCTCCTGCCATTCCTGTTCGCACAGTCGAACGCAGTGGGCCTCAATATCTCGGTTGATCTCGGCAATCTTCTTGCGTATCTTCCTGTTCAGGTTCTGCTGACTCGCTCTTCGCTGCATAGATTTCTTGGCCTCTACAAGATGCGCAAGCCGGCTGTCCACCCTGGACGGCTCGGGAACGCTGTCGTCGACGCTTCCGCAGGGCCTGTCGCCACCTTCAGGCTCTTTTCGCCTGTCTGGACATTCTATTTCTTTTGTAGCTTTTTTCTACGTCCGCGAGCAGTGTCCTGCTCCATTCCCCGATATCCTCGATCGGCCCTTCCTGCTTCTCTCGTTCTCTTTGCTCTCGAAACTTGTCCCAGTTCACGACTCTAGCTTTTTGGCAGCCGTCCATTTTGCCTTTATCCTCTCCCATTGTCATGTACAGGACTCTGTGGTCGCTCCCCAGATCCTCAAAGGTGTTCGACCAGGTGATCACGCCCGCGTCTGACCAAATGGAGAGATCAGGGGACGTGTCGCGGCACGCGCCCTGTCCAATCCGGGTGTGCGATGCCGGTTCATTGAGTAGAACCAGGCCAAGTTCGTCCATAATTTCGGCTAGCCTCTTCCCTTTGGGCGAGTCAGCTCCATATCTCCATTGCGTGTGCGGTGCATTGAAGTCTCCACAGATTAAGAGGGGACTGGAGGCAGCCTTCGCCATCGCTTCGCGAAAAAGGGCGCCAAAGTTGTGCGTGAGGCCCCTTTTTGAACGGGGGGGGCTGTACACGTTAAGCACGAATAGGCTGGTCTTCTGGTTTCCAATGCAAGACCCGACCTCAATCAGGTTGTGGTCTATGTCTGACTCCTCGCTGATATCTAGTGAATGGTCGACAAAGGCCGTCCCTCTCTTGATTAGGGCACACACCTTTATGTCCTTCCGCGTGCATTCACACGGAGAGCCACATGCCACATAGCCTCGTAGCTGAGCCCGGTCGAAAGGTTCTTGCAAAGCAATCACGCCGGGAAGTTTGCTTTTCGAGAGAGTTTTCATATATTGCACCATTGTAGGTTTTTTGTTTTTGAAGCCCCTACAGTTCCATTGCCAGACGATGCGTCTGCCGACAAACTCGTGGGACGCAGCCATGGTTTCTATTCAAAGGCGTTGGGGGAACGCGACTGTCCGTGCGCCCCTCCTTTGTCAGTGTGGGTGGTGTTGACATTGCTGCTTCTGTTGAGAATGGTCGATGCGTCCCCTCCCAATTCGTCATGGCCTTGTCCCTGTCGCTGCAACTGCGCCGTCCCGCGTTCCAGATATTCGATGCTCTTATTCACGGCCGCAAGTTGGTTATTGACCACGGCATACTGTGCGTTCCTTTCGGCGTCAAACTCGTTCAGCCGAATGAGGAGCGTCTCAAACAGTCGCTGTGTCTTGTTGGTTAGTTCGTCTACCATTTCTTCGATCACGTCTATCTTTTGGCCTGCCGGTCGTGCCCATTTCGGTTCTTGCGTGTGATTTTCAGCGCCTTCAAAATGTTGAGAATCGCTTGGGCTCTTACGCCTAAAGCCCACCGTCACCGGCGCTTCATATTCACCTCCACAGCCCATGTCCGTGTCCCCGTCTCCTACTGCTGAAGTTGTGTCGCATTCATCGGCAGCTCCATGGGACGAGAAGGCGCCAGAGGATGAGGTCTCTGCGGGGTGTCCTCCCATTCGCTTGAGGATTTCGTTCAGTGTCTGTTGTAGCTCCTCAATTTTCCGCGTTGATTTTTCATTCTGCTTTTTGGCCTTGGCCAACTCTTGTCTAAGCTTCCTATTCTTTTTCTCCATGTTCTCCATTCTCGCTGCCAGGCCGGGGTCGGCGGCTGCGTGCGGGCGGCCGGAGAGAGGGTGCCCCTGTGCGGAGTCCGCCTTTGTTCACGTGACTATGTCACGCCAGCTGATTTTGCGCGGCCCTTTCTGTTTCCCGCCAGGTGTGGCCCCTCTTATGTCTTTTTGGGGGTAGTGTCGGTTCTCACTGCGGCTTCTGCTCCGACTCCAACTTCTGCTCATACTACGACTTTTGCTCCGTCTTTTTACCGGTGTGGGGGATCCGGATCGGGTTGAACGACCCATGACCTGTTGGGAGCGGGTTCTGGATCTTGAGCGACTAGGGCGGCCTACTTCCACGGCACCAGCATTGCTATCCGATGGTTACGGGGTTCGCTCTTGAAAGTCTCTGAGCCTGGCCTTCCACCTTTTCTGCTTCACTATGCACGGCACTTTGTATTTGGCCTTGCACATCCGGTCAGCCGTGGGGTGCGTCTCACCACATATTCGGCACTGGGGCGTACACTCGTGTCCATTGAGGGGGTTCTTTAATCCACAAACTGGGCACAGTTTGATATCTGGTCTTGGGCACAAGTCAGGTCTGTGGCCGAGCCTGCTGCATTCCTTGCAGAAGTCTATCTGTTTCCGCTACAGAGAAACTCTTATCATAACGCTGTTGAAGTAAACCAACGAAGAACTCGGTTTCCTTCATAGAGCAGTATCACGTTTGTCGTACTACCGAGCCTCTTCTCATACGTTAGAGAGGGGTTTCTTGTGTTCACCAGTGCTTCCACGAGCTGATCTTGATTATATTTAAGAGGTACATTGCATATGATTTCTTTTGTCATATTTTCAGGCGCTGGAACATATGCGTTCATTTCGTACCTCTTTCCGCTGATAGTGAAAACCTTCATCTTGGCGATTTTCGTCGCTGTGCTTTCCTCCGGTGTGCTTATCACCAAAATGTTTTGCGTGGGGTTGGGGCAGATTGTGATCATCTCGTCGTCGCCCACTCCTGCTCCTTTGCGTATTGCCTCATCAAGACTCGCACCGCACGTTCTCCTTATATTCAGCCCATCCCTCGGTCAAACAATTACCTTGATATCGTCCCTGGGCAGTCTGAGCACCTTGCTTGCTCGTAGAACCTTGCTGACATTGCTTCGGTGGCCTTGGCGCATCGGGCTTGGTGAACGGGCGTCTTCTTGTCTCACCACGTTGTTTGGCGCGCGCGTCCTCTTTTTTTTCGTGTAACTTCAATCCAGCCATCTGCAACGCTGTCAGCGTCTTCGTCTTCACTCGTTGAAACGCTTCTTGTTTGTTCAGTGCTGTAGTCCGTGGCTTCCCCTGTCCCTGCCTCGTCTACATCCATCTCGGCTGTTCTTTCAGTCTTCGAGTTAGACGCGGTATGCGCCAGGCCCAACCACCGTTAGGCCTAGACGCTCATTCGTATAGTTCTTGCAGTTTTAGGCTTTAAAGCTCGGAAAGCTCACGTTCACCCAAAAAGCTGGTATCCATGGGCTCGCGATCACTGGATCTGTCCGATGGTGTGCCACTTTCAAGGGCAGAGTTCGAAAAACTTCCGGAAACATTCACAAATCGGTGGAGCCTATGTGACATGCGTTTGTTACCACTGGCGACCGTAGCACCTCCCCTTCCAGCGCGGCGCGCGCCAGCGAGTATATGGCAGGACCGGTGCCTGGCGTGGCAATGCCAGCGTGAGGCGTCATAATTAACGCCGGCGAGCACGCGCATCACGTCACATCGAAATGTATTGGCGCCTTGACTGTGGCATGTAGTCATGTTGTTACATGACACGCATGTCGTTATTATCATGCTTGAACCCTTCACATACTTTCGTCATTTATTCAGGTACGGTGATACCGAATTTCGTATATCTGACGCCAGCGAAACGGCCGCAAGCGCATCATGAGCGTGGAACGTAGTCATGTTGTTACGTGACAACAAGCATGTCATGATTTTTATGTGAGGGTCTATAGCTTGTGTTCGCCATGCAATCATGACATACCATACCAGGTTTGCAGCATGCCATGTGAAAGAAACCAGCATAAGAGCTGCAGATCATGAAATGTAAATCATGACATTCATGACATACATGTCCCGATTTTTATGGTATTACTAGTCAAATACAGGCTGGTAGTACAGGCTTATGCGCCTACATCCAGCCATGATGACGCTTCGGTTGAAAGCTTCTATGAAGACGTAGAATCGGCAATGAGTAAGGTAAAAACACAGTATACTATAGTGATGGGCGACTTTAATGCAAAAGTAGGGAAGAAGCAGGCTGGAGACTAGGCAGTAGGAGATTATGGCATCGGCACTATAAACGCCAGAGGACAGCTGCTAGTAGAATTCGCAGAACGCAATAATTTGCGGATTTTGAATACCTTCTACCGAAAACGAGAAAACCGCAAGTGGACATGGAGGAGCCCTAATTGCGGAAATCAGAACGAAATATACTTCATAATGACTGCACACCCAGGAATCGTGCAGGATATGGAAGTGGTTGGCAAGGTACGATGCAGTGACCATAGAATGGTATGGTCTCGAATTCCCCTAGACTTGAAGAAGGAACGACAGAATCTGATACGCAAGAAGCCAATCGATGAGCTAGCACTGAGAGGGAAAGTACAGGAATTCCGAGTGTCGCTGCAGAACAGGTACTCGGCTCTAAGTGAGGAAACCAACCTTAGCGTAGATACAATGAGTGATAATCTGACGAGTATCATTACGGAGTGTGCAGTGGAAGTTGGAGGCAGGGTAGTTAGACAGGACACTGGCAAGCTTTCCAGGAAACGAAGAACCTAATTAAGAAGCGTCGAATCATGAAAGTGTCAAGTAGAACAGACAAAATAGAACTGGCAGAGCTTTCGAAGTTGATTAATAGACGTAAAGTATGCGATGTAAGAAGGTATAACATGGAGAGAATTGAACACGCTCTGAAAAACGGAGGAAGCGTCAAAGCAGTGAAGAGGAACCTTGGGATAGACAAAAGTCGGATGTATGCACTAAGGGACAAAGAAGGCAAAATAACTACCAATATGGATAGGATAGTTAAAATAGCGGAGCAGTTTTACAGAGATCTGTACAGTAGCCGAGACAACCACGACCTTAATACTATAAGAACTAGTAGTAACCCAGATGACACCCCACCAGTAATGATAGAAGAAGTCAGAAAAGCTTTGGAGAGCATGCAAAGAGGCAAAGCTGCTGGTGAGGATCAGGTAACGTCAGACCTGCTGAAAGATGGAGGACAAATTGTGTTAGAAAAACTAGCCACCCTGTTTACGAGGTGTCTCCTGACGGGAAGGGTACCAGAGTCTTGGAAGAACGCTAACATCATCATAATACATAAGAAAGGAGATGACAAGGACTTGAAGAATTACAGGCCGATCAGCTTGCTCTCTGTAGTATACAAGCTATTTACAAAGGTAATTGCTAACAGAGTAAAGAAAAATTTTGAATTCAATCAACCAAAGGAACAAGCAGGATTTCGAACAGGCTACTCAACAATTTACCACAATCATACTATCAATCAGGTAATAGAGAAATGCTCAGAGTATAACCAACCACTATACATAGCCTTCATAGATTACGATAAGGCGTTTGATTCAGTAGAAATATCAGCCTTCATGCAGACACTGCGGAATCAGGGCGTAGATAAAGTATATATAAACATTCTGGAAGAAATCTACAGGGGATCAACTGCTACCATAGTGCTTCATAAAGAAAGCAACAGAATACCAATCAAGAAGGGTGTAAAGCAGGGGGACACAATCTCCCCAATGCTATTTACCGCGTGCTTACAGGAGGTTTTCAGAAGCCTAGAATGGGAACAGTTAGGGATTAGAGTTAATGGAGAATACCTTAGTAACTTGCGCTTCGCCGATGACATTGCATTGCTGAGTAACTCAGGGGACGAATTGCAACTCATGATTACGGAGTTAGACAAGGAGAGCAGGTAGGTGGGTCTTAAAATAATTTTCAGAAAACGAAAGTAATGTACAACAACCTCGGAAAGTAACAGCGCTTCGAGATAGGTAATAGTGCACTTGAAGTTGTAAAAGACGATGTCTACTTAGGGCAGGTAATAACAGCAGAGCCTAGCCACGAGATTGAAGTAACTAGAAGAATAAGAATGGGGTGGAGCACATTCGGCAAGCACTCTCAAATTATGACAGGTAGATTGCCACTATCCCTCAAGAAGAAGGTATATAACAGCTGCATCTTGCCGGTACTTAGCTATGGAGCAGAAACCTGGAGACTTACAAAGAGGGTTCAGCTTAAATTGAGGACGACGCAGCGAGCAATGGAAAGAAAAATGGTAGGTGTAACCTTAAGAGACAAGAAGAGAGCAGAGTGGATTAGGGGACAAACGGGGGTTAAGGATATTATAGTTGAAATAAAGAAGAGGAAATGGACATGGGCCGGGCATGTAGCGCGTAGACAGGATAACCGCTGGTCATTAAGGGTAACTAACTGGATTCCCATAGACGGGAAGCGGGTTAGGGGGAGACAGAAGGTTAGGTGGGCGGATGATATTAAGAAGTTTGCGGGTATAAATTGGCAGCAGCAAGCACAGGACCGGGTTAACTGGCGGAACATGGGAGAGGCCTTTGTCCTGCAGTGAACGTAGTCAGGCTGATGATGATGATGATGATGATGATGATGATGATGATTATGATGATGATGATGATGATGATGATGGCTAGTCAAATATGTTCTTCATACAGTCATGGTATGCCATACCTAGTTTGGTATTGATACCGTTATCGAAAGTCAGTAGATCTGAAAGTCCTAGGCGGCGAGACAGATAGATAGATAGATAGATAGATAGATAGATAGATAGATAGATAGATAGATAGATAGATAGATAGATAGATAGATAGATAGATAGATAGATAGATAGATAGATAGATAGATAGATAGATAGATAGATAGATAGATAGATAGATAGATAGATAGATAGATAGATAGATAGATAGATAGATAGATACGTTCTAAGTCACCGAAGTTCGCTAAGAAATGCTTCGCATTTAAAATTCAGCGGATTCAACGTACCTGAGAATCGACGTTATGCGAAGCATGCCGAAGGAAGGTGACTGTGTTGCAATTTTTTTATTGAGCGACACATCATTAAATAACGCTCAATATATGTACAAATGCTGCACCCACAGGCATATGTTCAAAAGTTTCAGATGTTTTTATAACCAGTTGTTTGCACTTGCGCAACACTGCCAACTGGAACTTGCGTATTAACAATACCAGAAGCTGATATGAAGCGCTGATGCTCGCGAGGATGCTGGCCCTGGACACTGCTACCTAAATCGACCTCAGCCCATGGCAACTAACCACTATTGACATTAACCCGACGTGACAGCTGTATCAAAAGAGTACATATGTAATATTTACAAAATTGGGTAGGCAGCACTGATTGACGTTTACGAATATCAGCGCCTATTGGAAAAGTAGTTCTAAAACCTGGCGTAGCTCTGGGGTAAATTGTTTCATTGCCATCCAGAATGCTTGGGTTTGATTCCAGCTGGGACTGGGACCCTGACATATATTCTTTCAAATCGTCGCATCGAGCTACTGATTTCGGGTATCTCTGCTAGCTAACGCGTTCAAATTGCCCATTTGTGTTCTCGTCGTTTCTGGGTAGATAACTGAGTGTCAATCACCTCTTACACATGCCCGCATACCAGTGGTACATACCTGCCCGTGAGTATGTGCCACTGTCTGGCGGGAAACGACGTATGCGATTGCATTGTGACATTAGTCATATCTTGACCAGTGCGTCATATTTGTCAAATGATCTTACCCTACCATGCTAATTTTGGTTCACGCTACGTTAAGCGTGTGACCACGAGAGCATCCAAACGTAAGTGGCTAGATAGATAGATAGAGACGTTCAAAGTCGCCGAAGTTCGCTAAGAAATGCTTCCCATTTAAAACACAACCAGGTATCTAAAAATGTCAATAGACTGTCCAGCATGTGATGGCTAATACACACACACTATCCTTAATCTGAAAGAAAAGTAGCTGCAGGCTAAAGCCAAAACCCTGCCCACACCATCGTAAAAAACATGATGATCCCGTGATAAAGCCCGATTAAAAATAATACTACCTACTCCCGTAAAACTAGATGTAGCGAAAGAGAAATAACAATCTAGGTTGAGCTTTTGTGTTTAGAAAAAAATGTTTAGCGATCTCGAGAGAGAGACTTTTTATTTCAAGCATAGAAAAATGTCGGGTGGGGCTCTCAGTCAAGAGCCCCAACAGCCGCTGCTGCATCCCGCGCCTGCTGAGCCAGCACCCACTGGCCACTCTGGCTTTCATCACGCAACATGGCCTCCCAGTCTTGCAGGGTAGGAATAGGAGAGGAGTTGGCAGAGCGCCTGGCTGGCGGATGCTGACATTCCAGCGTTATGTGAAATAACGTCGGTACCGCTCCACAGCCAGGGCATTTGTCAGGGTAAGAAGTGGGATGGAGGATGTGGAGGAAATAGAAGTTCGGAAACGTGTTCGCCTGCAGTTGACGCACCGCAGTTGCATCTTCTCGTGTGAGAGTGTGGTATGGTTGAGGGTACCGAATGCGTTCTCATCTATAGTAATCTAGAGTGTCTCGATATTCTAAATGTTCCGTGTTTGTGTCCTCCTCATCTGGGTTGGACCGCTCTTCCCCCGGACCCCGGTTAGTGAGTGCTCGCGTAGCTGCATGAGCACAGTCATGACCGGGGAGAGAGGCGTGCCCATGGGGTCCAGACAAGTCGGAACTTGTATGGCGTGTGGAATGTGGTGTTGAAAATTCGGGGTGTCTTCTGTGAGACAATACCCCGTGTGAAGGCACGGCAGGTATCCATCGAGTCTGTAAGGTTAGAATAACATCTGCGTGAGGAAGGTTTATGGCAGCGTGGGAAACTGCCAGAGTGACGGCACACTCTTCGTCTTCAGATATGTTCTTTGTAGGTACGCTAATTCAGGCTACTAAGTCGTGAACATTGTTCACCACTGCCCCAACTGTAAAACTGCGGGAGTGGTGTCAAGCGGCGTCACAATAAAAGATAGTGTTTGGAGGAGACTGATTTATGAGGCGCGTGAGGTTTTTTACCCTTGCCCACCGGCGCTGAGTGTTGCGCTCAGGGTGCATATTGCGTGGAAGTGGCGCGACTGTAATTCTTGCTCGGAAGTCAGTGGGTAGATGTTTCCTTGGTGTGCTGTATCCACATCGATACGAAGGGTACCCTAGCCTGACGAGTAGCCACTCTCCCACTCGGGTGCTGCGGAGTCTTCGTAGCTGACTATTACGTTGTGCCTCGGTTAGTTCTCTCAGGTTGTTGTATACACCCATGGCTAAGAGACGGTTGGTGGATGCGTACGTAGGTAGTCCAAGCGCCGCCTTGACCACTCTGCGGAGGAGAATGTCCAGTCTTCTCTCTTGTGCAAGCGTTAGGGTTTGATAAGGCACGTTGTAGGTGATGCAATTTACTATGCAAGCATTTACTATACGTAGAATGTCTTGTTCCTGAAGTCCATGCCTTCGGTTGGTGATGCGGCGGATCATATGCGGGATTTGAGAAACTTGCTGTTCTAATATTTTCATGGTGTGCGTTGATTTGAGATCAGCTTGTATATGAAGGCCAAGGACGCGGAGTTTCTGTACGCAGAGAATTACTTGGTCCTGTAATTTGTGGGCTGTTGTCGGGCGTTCACTGGGGATGACGAATGAGTAGAAGTTCCGACTTGTTTGCAGAGCACATTAGACCACCTGCTCGTGCGTATGCTTGAACTGTACTTACTGCTTATTGGAAGGCATCTTGTATTTGTCCGTCTGAGCCTTTGGTCACCCATATAGTGACATCGTCCGCGCATAAAGCATGTCGCAGACTGGAATGGGGGCGAGTAGAGGAAGTAACTTAGCCATGGCGATGTTGAAGAGTGTCGGAGATAACACCGATCCTTGCGGCGTGCCTTTGCCCGCGAGCTTCATGATGTCACTGCGAAGAGAGCCTAATCCTATGGTTGCCGTCCTGTTTGTCAGGAATGCTTTCACATAGTCGTAAAGTCGTCGTTCGCAGCGTGTTGACGCGAGATTCTCCAGTGTTAGGTCATGCGAGACGTTGTCAAACGCACCGCGGATGTCCAAAGCAAGCAGAGCTCTAGTTTGCGTAGAATTGAGCCTGTACATTACTTCCCCTTTTAGTTGGAGAAGTACGTCTTGCGGGGAAAGATAGGCCCGGTAACCAAACAGTGTGTCCGGAAAAAATACGTGGTCTACCATATATGGTTGCAGTTTTCGGAGGATGACATCCTCTATTAATTTACCGAGGCAAGACGTCAACGAGATTGGTCACAGGTTTTCAAGCACTAGGGGTTTGCCGGACTTAGGAATTAGTGTTATTTCGGCATGTCTCCTTTCCTGGGGTAATGTTCCGGATTTCCAGTGAGTGTTGTGAAAATCTGTGAGCTGTTCTAGATCTTCGTCGTTGAGGTTTCGTATGAGGAAGTATTAGATGTTGTCTTTCCCTGGCGCTGTGTTGTGCTTGGTATTCAGAAGGGCAGCGCGAACTTCGTGTACAGTGATATCAGCATCCAGCGGTGTTGACTCTGTATATGTGTAGTTTTTATATTTTGGCTGAGGGCCTGCAGCAATGTACTTTTCTTGAAGCGTCTGTAAGATGCTGTTGTCGTCCCCGTCCTGCTTGTGAAGAAGTGTTTGGATGGTACTGCTCATGTAGGACTTGGTGCTTTTCGGGTCGACAAGGGCTCTTAGTATGGCCCACGTGCGCGCAGTGCTTGGTGTTCCATCAAGTGACGCAAAAGTTGTGCCAATTGTTCATTGTGCCAATTGTTCCTCCTGAGCTCTGTGGCTTATTGTTCGGCTTGCAACATCAGTTGAGCAATGCGAAGTTTAAGCTTGCGATTGTGTCTTTGCCTACGCCAGCGTTTTGTGACGCTTCTGCGTGCTTCCCACAGGTGTAGAAGGTGCCTGTCGACATCTGGAATTGCGGTTGTAGTGCTTATCCTCTTGGTCGCTTTATCAAGGGCAGCTTGCAGGCACTGTAGCGATTCATTTAAAGGTCTGCCATTGTTGTCAGTCTGAGCGCGTTGTTTTCTAAATGTATCCCAATTAGTGAGACGGACCTTTCGCTTTGGAGCACGGGGGTTGGAGATGTGCAGCGTAGTGGAAATGATGCAATGTTCACTACTGATCGTTTCATGTAGATTTGACCAGTTATAATTGCTTACTCCCCTTACAAAGGTTAGGTCAGGGCACGTATCTCTCGTTGCGCTGGCTCCAATTAAGGTTGGCTCTTGTGGATCTGTGAGCAGCGTAAATCTGTGATTGCAGATGAGGCGTTCTAATTTGGTACATTTACGCGTGGCCGATAGGTATCCCCATGACGTGTGTGGGGCGTTAAAATCACCGACCACTACAACTTGTTCCCCTAGCTTGCACGTTTCCGCTATAAGGTACCCGAAGTCGTCCCTCCTAGATTTAGGGGCGCTGTAGATGTTCAGTATAAACAAGCTCTGCTGACTGCGTTTCTGAGGAATAACTTCGACAAGCACATGTGGAATGGATGACGTCAGTGTCTGTTCGATAGTTGTGAAGTGTTTGGATACAAGTATTGCGACAAGTGATGGTGTTTGTTGATCTGTGTATGTATAGTAGCCTGAGAGGGTAGGTGTGCAGTGCGTCTCCTCCAGAGCCACGATATCCGGAGGGTGCGCGAAAGTGGCAGTGTACTGTTGCAGGAAGTTCCTCTTTCGTCGAAACCCACTGAAGTTCCACTGCCACATGATGAAGGCTGGACCAGGGGAGCCAATCTTGCTCTTTTTGGTCTGTGTCGTGATTTAAGACTGATGGGCGGATGTAAGGGGGGGGGGGGGGTTGTTTGGCCAGACTTGTGGGGTTTGTAGCTAGTGGCAGAGTCTTGGGGCCTTGTACTAAATGACGCGAAGCTTTCTTTTATGCGCTGTTTTAGCTCTATTAGAAGTGCTTGGGTATGGGCCTTTGACATATCACTAAGTTCTGCATGGAAATAATTATTGCCTGAGTGATAAGGCTGGTTACTTCAGCGTTAAGCGAGTCTCTCACTTTTGTGAGGGCATCTTGCAGCTCTTGCTTAGTGCAGTTATGCGCGTTAGATGTGAGAGGCACGTTGGGGTGGTTGTGTGATGAGGGTGGATGGGAGGAATTAGGTGAAGAAGATATCAGGCTGGGAGGCCCCACTGCCCAACTCACCTCATCCGAAGGCGTCTGTCCAGCGGGCGCTGGCTTCTTGGCTGGTGGTGATTCTGGTCTCTCCGCACTCGCGGCTCTGTTCTTTTGGGGGATCAGTCCCAGGGTGATCGTGCTGGTTTTGGATGCGGTTCCTGGCGTGTTGTTTAAGGATTCCAAGGCCCTGTCCTGAAACTACCCTCTTCTCTTGAATTGTCTGCGCCTCGTTCTGAATCTGGGCCGGTGTTCTTGGGTGGTGATGTTGGGGGGTGGTGCTAAAGCGTTCGCCTCCAGTGCTTTCTTGACGTAATGCTTGTTTGGAGGTTTCTGTTCTCTCGCAGGACATTTGGGGTGCGTAGCTGGGTAGTCGCCCTTGCAGTCGAAGCGTTGAGTTGTACAGCTGTGCTCCGGCGCTGGTGTGTCAACTCCACATGCTTGGCATCGGCGTTTTGTCGGGGTTGCACATAAGTTTGCCCGATGTCCAAATGCAGGGCAGATTGTGCAAACTTGTTTACGAAGTCGCTGAATGTAGCATCGAGATTCCGCGCGGTAGTAGTAAACATAACGTGGAACTTGAACGCCTGAAAAGTTATGAACGCCGTGTTTATGGATCCCATCATTCGGGCATACAGGACTTTGGCGTCAGGTGTGTAGATGTTGTCGAGGAGTTCGGTGGGTGAAGTATTCTTCTCGGTGCCGATGATGACTCCCTTACAAGAATTGTCAGGAGCGGCTACATAAGCTTGCATTTCATATCCCTATGATCCTAGATATAGTGCAGTGACGGCTTGCAACTTTGTAGCAATAGTTTCGTCTCGTGTGCTAGCGATGGCTACATTGCGTTCCACTTAGATGCGAAAAAGGAGCTTGCTGACTGTTTCTCCTGGCAGCCCAGCAGTCATGCAGATGGCGCGTGCCAACACGTGATGTGCCCATTCATTGAGGCGAAAGCCTCCTCGTGGTCGGAAGATCACCTTGAAGTCATCCACAGGTAGGGGTGGCGGCCGCGCGGTCACTTGATTTTTGGCAGGCAAGGGCTCAGGTGCAGAATTCGTTGTGGTCTTTGGCTTGCGTCGGCGGGTAGCAGTGAACTAAGAACCATCGTCTGGATCCACTGGATATTCGTTGGTGTCCGCAGCATCCATTGCTGCTGATTCGATGGTAGAAACCGAAGGAGCCATGCCTAAGCAGTGTAGGTCAGGCACACACCGAACGTCACTGCGACGCGCTCGGCGTTCGCACACACGCGGCCAAGCACTTAAAGTTGCAGCGGCGTCGGTGCGGTGTCACGGAGACGCCGATGTATCGGCCATGCTTGGTCACCAGAAAGTTGTTGAGAAGAGCAGTTTCACGTTACGAAACACTTTCAACAGTCTTGGCTGTGGAAGTCCTCACCGGAAAGTCCGAAGTAGGTCTGTTCAACGGGAGCGTCGAGGACAAAACCCATGGAAACGTCAGAGTATTGCGAGGAGCGATGGAAAAACACGTCCGTTCTGTTCCACGGTCCAGTGAAGAGTCTCTATCGATTTCGAGTACTTCGATACTCAACTATGGGAGAGCAGTGAGCCGTTTCGCCTGCGAAACTCCAGAGGCAGATGCCGTGATCCATAAATGTTTGACTACGAAGCCCAAAGCCTAGCGTGACGCTAGCTGCATGTCCCAATAAACAGCCTTCAAGGTTAGACTACTATCGCGGTCGGGTGTGCAATGAATCAAGTTACGAATATTCAAGTTTTCAAATTAGAATTGCAATGATAATTGTATGCTTTGTTTTCGGCACAGACTACCTAAACTAATGCTTGTTTTACGAGCTTATGATGCAAGACAGGTTGGTTAGTTGGTTTTAAATGCGAAGCATTTCTTA
Source organism: Rhipicephalus microplus (assembly GCF_043290135.1). NCBI lineage: Eukaryota > Metazoa > Arthropoda > Arachnida > Ixodida > Ixodidae > Rhipicephalus > Rhipicephalus microplus. Next base: position 187,508,892 of record NC_134701.1, read on the forward strand.
GCGTACTTCGGCGACTTTGAGCGTATCTATCTATCTGCCTATCTATCTGGCCGCTTACGTTTGGATGCTTTCGGGGTGACACTCTTCAAGTGGCGAAAACCAAAATTAGCATGGGAGGGTAAGATGGTTTGACAAATATGACGCGCTGGTCAAGACGTGAATAATGTCTCAATACAGTAGCAACGTCGTCAAAAACTTCCCGTCAGACAGTGGCACATACGGGCAGGTATGAGCCACTGGTATGCGGGTATGTGCCACAGGTGATTGACACTTAGTATCTACCCAGGAACGACGAGAACACACATGGGCTATTTTAACGTGCGAGTGTTAAGAAATACTCGACATCGGTAGCGTCGACCCGATGATAGCAAAGAATAAATGTCAGAGTCCCAGCTGGAATCGAATCCAAACAGTCTGCGTGGCAATGAAGCATTTTACCACAGAGCTACTCCAGGTCTTGGAACTACTTTTCAAATAGGCGCTGATCTTCGTGAAAAGTATATAGTGGTTGCAGTGCTGCCTTCCCAATTTTATAAATATTACGTATGTACTCCTTTGATGCAGCCGTGACGTGGGGTTCACGTCAATTGTGGTTAGTTGCTGTGCACTGAAGTTGATTTATGTAGCAGTGTCCAGGGCCAGCATCTTCGCGAGCATCAGTGCTCCATATCAGCTTCCGTTGTTGCTAATACTCATGTTCCAGTTGACATCGTTGCGCAAGTGCAAAGAACAAGCTATATAAACATCTGCAACTCTTGAACATATGTCTGTGCGCGCAACATTTATACATATATCTAGCGTCAGTTCATGACGTGTTGCTCAACAAAAAAATTGCGACACGGTCACCTTTCTTCCACATGCCTCGCATAATGTCGATTCCCATGCAGGTACGTGAGCTCTGCCGATTTTTTAAGCTAGCAAAGCAGTGAATGCGATAACAAAAATTACAGCATGTCCCGAAAACGGGAACCAAGAGTCAAATGGTCCTATGGGCACAGCGCAGTAAAGTGTTTTAGTGTGACTGCGGCGCTGGAACGCAAAGCCTAGCAGAGAAAAAAAATGGCAGCACACCCACAGAGTGAATGATGAAGAGTGGGGCGAAGCATTCGTCCGTCAATTCGTTCTTGCTTCCGTTCGTCCATGCGTGCGTCTGCGTGACCGTCCATGCGTTCATCCGCCCATCCATGCGTGCGTCTGTTCGTGCGTCCGTCCCTGCGTTCATCCATGCATCCGCCCCTGCGTCCGTTCATACGTCCATCCGTGCATCTATCTGTGTGTCTGTTCGTCCATCTATTCAACACTCCAAGTACCACCATCTCGCATATTTTCATAATATATTCCCCATATAGAAGCACCGCCATCCAGCGGACATTCCAAGGACTAAACGAGAGGTGGCACACGCACACTTTCTTACGGCTTGCGCTTCGGGTCTACTTCCCACCTTTAATCACCTCGAGTTCATGGTATATACTAGTTCATTGTATTCATGGCACTGCGGCTTAACGCTCACTAAACCTTTCTAAAACTAAGGAGGTTACACCCAGCGAGTATAACGTAGCAACCCTTTTTTGTCAGACAGTGCTCAATGTACATGCCAATGGCTGCTAATGGGGAATGAGAGACAGGAGCATTCGGTTTTTAGGTAACGCGCACGCCGTCAACTGTTTATTATTTAACAAAGCGCAGGAGAAATCTCCCACTGGCACCACCTTGCAGGCTAAAATATAACACTTGTCACACACTACGACTACGACTACGAGGGACAAACGGGTGCCGCTTTGAGGAGATTCACCTTTAAAAGTCACATATTTGCCACAAAGGCGAAGCAATCAACACAATAGCAACAAATTGGAAGGTCACGCGCAGAATGACCAGCAGATCGAAACGTGCCCCGCGTTTCTCACACGCAAAGGACGGACGAAATGTACTCACAGGTAGAGATTAACGCGCATAAGCATCTCAGTAGTTACCTGTTACCTCGCTGTGTCTGAAAAGCGCACCCTTTTCGCAAACGGAGGCTGTGCCACGATTGCAGTGACTTTTGTGCGCCGGGCAACTACAACAGAATCGTTCCGATGAAACTCAAAGGCTAGCCAAGACGTAAGATTCCCCCCACTGCAAGGTTAGTGCGCTAGTTCGAGCGTACGTCTCCTCATTATTTGCATGGGCCAATGTATGCGTGAGAGATGAGTGCCGCCGCGCGCTCGCTGCGCCTTCTTGCTTGTAATGCCGAAAACACGGTTGTTCCCCCTTCCCCCCCTGAGATGTCCGCCAACAGTGGTTAGTGGTAGATATGAATAGCTTGCCATTTCTATTTTCATGGAGGTACCCTTCCGTGGCTCATTAGTTAACTCCTCGCATTCACGACGCGGAGGTCCCACGTTCGATTCCGCGCGCTGGAGTCTTTTTTTTTTCTGGGATGTTTTCTTTCTGGCGTTTTCATATATACTGATATGTATACATATACGATGCATGACATCGACGCCGGCGTCGACGCCGGCAGCGAAATCCAGCTGAGAGTGTCTATGTAATTTCTATCGCAATAAAAACGCAATAATAGGGACGGGTCAGTCAAAATGAAACCAGATGCCCACACGAGTGGGTGGATTGCAGCAGGTATAGACGAGGATGCGTGCGTACGTCTGTTTTTTGTGTGCTTCTAACGACCAATGTCAGCGAACTTAGGATAAACTAGTGCCGGCAAAGCAGCTCCCTCTGGCCAGCGGACGGTGCCTATAGGTGCAAAGCGTGAACAGAAGTAGTAGAAGCTCACTTATATAACTTCACATAAGCCCTACTTCAATGAAGATATATCTCACTTTCGTTTTATATTAATACGGTGGCAGTATCAGTCATATTTTGGTTTTTTGTATGTAGTTTCAGTTCATTTACAATCAGCCACTCAGACACAGGCAGGCAAACCAACAGTTTCGCTTCAGGCCAACAGAACCGGAGTGTCACCACGGGCAGGCGTATTCTTCGCTTTGCTGCGTCGTTTCTACAATTATTACGGTGTCAAGCGGGCTCGATTTTTTCCTTCCTTTCTTTCTTTCTTTCTTTCTTTCCTTCTTTCTTTCTTTCTCTCTTTCTTTCTTTCTTTCTTCCCTGCATTGCGCCATGCTGTCTCCTAACTTCCCCCTTCATGCGAGGAGTCGAACAGTCATTACATGCTGAGCAGTGCTAGAATTCAGCTCTTATGAGAAAGTACAACGGTAATGAGAAATCGGTAACAACAAACAGCGGCAAAGCGAAATGGCAAGTCTCGTCGATGCTTCATTCAATTGAAATACCAAATGGGCTCATCAATGACATTGCTGCAACCGATAGACCTAGTTATTGGAGAAAAAACGGAGATGACGTGCAACTTCAAGAACCGCTATTCTGTACGCTCACACATAACAGACTTTTCACATATGACAGCGCCACCAAAATGTGCGAGTGGGAAAAGTTTCGCCTAAATATGAAAACGAGGACTTCTAGGTGTCGTTGTGAGCTACCCTGTCTGTTTCCTGTCTTCAGTGTCTTCCGATACTGCGCATTGTTAAACTGTCATCAGCGTTATTAGAAGGCTCGTCTTCCAACTTCATCACTTTGCAGTGGCATAGCAGTCGTCTGTGTTCAGTAGACGAATTTTCTTTCAACCAGGTCTTCCATATGTTTCCCAATATGTTTATTACTTAATTATGTCTTTCCATCGTTTTCCTAAAAAGCGTACCTCATATTATTAACTTTTTGTTTGCATATTTTCAAAACAATGAAAACAAAACACAAAAACCTCGTTGCCCTGTCGTAGTTTAAATCAAAGAGCCTAAATTTGAGAGAAGAGAATGCTGCATTCCCAACCACATTGATCCATTTGCAATACTGCTTTTTCTGGAGCCAGTTTATCAGCAGCTGAGCTCGGCTTCAATGCACTCACACGACATTGATTTAACGACGCAATTTCGCGGCTGTCGACGCAGCACTTCAACTCGCCGTAGCTGAGAAGCCACGAGAACAAATTGGACAATAGAAAATATGAAAAAAAAAGGGTAGAAGTGGGCTGTGCGTATCAATTTTTTTATATGTGTAAGCTATTTATGCAGGCAAATATATTAGAACAGAACAACAAGAAAACTGCGAAAAAATGAGTGAATGCTTCGTGAAATTTAAAGTCTCGCATTAAGACCCACGGGCATGTGTATGCGAGATTTTTAGAAGTTCTATCCAGAGGACGTTTTTGACCAGCAAAGAACGTAATTGGCTATAAATTGTTCGTTATTGCTTCCAGATGAACTGCTTGCGTAATATTTAAAGCAGCGCAAAGTAAGTGCAAATTACGAAGCGTTCATAGTGTCCCCTTCTTGCCCTGTCTTTCGCGCTGCTTTAAATATTACTAAGCCATACCAGCTAGCCCAGTTGTTGACCCTGTACTCTTTCAGCGTGTTCGTTTGTTAAAGCTCATTGATGCATTCTAGATTTCTTCTGTCTCAACATACTCCTGAAAACGTACTTGCCACTGAGGTGCGTTTTTGGATTATTCCTATCCCTACTGGGTGGACATTGTGAACGGTTGTGGAATATATGTTACAAAAATGGCACACAAGTTCGAAATTTCATAAAAGAATGCAAGCCCTTTGGCCCTTCGAGATTTTTGTTTTCAAATATTCTATAGCTGAATTCCAACAATCGCATTTATGCGAGTAACGAATGTTTTCTCGCATCATAGTTCCAGTATATCTTGGCATGAAACTAAATGTATAGGATGGGCACACAATAAAACGAACTGTGAGAAAAACACTTGGGACATGTTGTGAAAGAAAATAGCAAGAACTGCTCATTGTCAACCCAATTCGAGTGTGTACTTTGTTTTAACACCTATAAAATACGTGATGTTTCTTTTGTAACACATAGCTTTTATGTATTTGTAATGAAAGTCTCTTTTGGTCTGATTCCTTGAGGGTAGAATCGCGTGTAAATCCTCAGCACATAGAGACACATATAATGATTACATTGTGAAATGGCATATATGAAGACTTCCATTCGACATTGAACTCACGAAAATATTACAATACCCGTAGTCATAGTTTCAACGTTTTAGGCATAAAACCAGATATACCATAATCAGGCGCACGCTCACGCTGATGAGAAAGCTTCTTCATCCTGTTCTTATAGCGTGTTGATAATAATATATATGAATAGGAACAAAGAGAATAAAAAATCACAGCATATCCACGGAGTGAATGATGATGAGTAGGGCGAAGCGTCCAACAGCCCATCCGTGCTTTCATCCGTCCGTTCGTTCTTGGTTCCGCCCGTCCGCACGACCATCTGTGCGTCCATCCATGCGTCCGTCCGTCTGTCTTTGCGGCTGTCCATGCAGCCATTCGTGAGGCCGTCCGTGAGTCCGTCCATTCATCTGTCTGTTCGTGCGTCCACCCGTCCGTACGTCTACGCGTCTGTCCATCCGTCCGTCCGTCTGCTAGTTTGTCTGTCTGTTCGTCCGTGCATTCATCTAGTGAACACTCCAAGTACCGCCATCTCCCATCTCGCATCCCCTGTGGCACATACCCACTTTAGAGAGAGAGAGAGAGAGAGAGGGGGGGGGGAGAGAAACAACATTTATTTATACATCTGGCGTGTTGGCAGTTCACGGCCTCGCAGGGCGTGGAGGTTCCCTATCTTAAGATTACGGCTATTAGAGTACGATAATCTCAGAGCCTAGACCTCTAAAATGTTGTGCTCCGACTAGGCAACAGTTACCCACTCTAGAGTGGGTATGTGCCACCGGTGGCTACGTACTGCTACAAACTTACAAGGGATGGACAGACCCACGGCTTAAGGAGCTTCACCCCTAAAAACGCGGAAGAATTGTGGCAATAAGAGCAAGAAATAAAAAGAAAACCGGATAGCAACACAGGGTACCCAGCTTCCTTCAGACCTGGTACACTTATTGCGAGCAACTTTCAATTTCTGCCAAGCCTGCCGCTTCATACCCGATTCTTGTGAGCATACAGTCTCTAAATCCAACTGCATTAGAGGTACGAGCCACCATGCGCGTAATATCGGTACAAAATATTGAAAAGGAGTTCCTCCAGTGCAAAAATAAGCCACTTAGTGTGCACGTCAGCACCGAGTCCTACAAGACTCACAATATAAAGTAAAATGTATTCGTTTCATTGTTTGTGCATCACATGTCGAAGCGAACGATAAATGATATACTGATATGCGCAGGCTATGGGTGCCCGCGACGGAAGCGGTAGAGAATAGATGTTCTCACATTCAAACACGTTGTATTTTATCTAAACACAGCCGAGGCACGAAACAACAACAGAAATGCCTCTTAGAGCAAAGAGAATGATTGCTTTAGCGGGGCGATAGCTCAACACGACCCAACCGACACGCCCTATTCGAGAAGCACCATAAAAGCTCCCGTGGGCTGGCATGCCCAAAATGGAGCCCACGTTGATTTGTCAAGACAGCCATCACAGGCCCTCGTTCCACTTGCGAAATAAAGAGAAAGAATACTACATAAAGCTATGGCAGACCTGAGGTGATTCGAAAGTCCTTAATGCCTGGACTTTACCCTTCGTTTTTTGCTGTGATACGGCCGTGCCAGGTAGCTGTAATGGATAAATGTCGTAGATGAATGTCATCCTATTACATACTTCTTGGAGGCCAATCCATAACCTATTTGAATATTCAGCCGGAAGCAATCAGGGCACACCAATCATAGCTGACTCTTGGACCATCCCAAGGTGGAAATAACAGTGACAATAAAAAATATTTACAATATTTCAGTTGTAAGGCATCAGTTTTTGAAAAACGTAGGTGACGACTGTAATGGCCGTCATTACGACAATAATTCTTTGCCCTAAAGGTGTAAAGTTTGAATGTTATGCCGTGTCTTACATGCGGACGAGCTTTGTAAACGTGTGAAAGTCATTGATGATGAAATCTCAACTAGCAGACCTGTTTTCACGCACCCTGGAGTTGCCAATTAGAATTTGTCGCCAAACGTTTTCGGAATGAGTAACTCTTTTTCTGGGCAGCCACTACCTATGCAATCAAGTTTGAAACATAAAAGTAATTTTTCTTCTTTGAGCGTATTGCAGGAGATTTTTATTAGAGACACTCAGTTGCTTCTGCAAAATGAAAAAGCTGTATTTTCTAGACACTTATTTGATAAATAAACTGCTTAGTATGCTTTTGTAGTTAGTCCTAACGAGCGTGCCTAACTGAGAGAATTTTCATTCGATCTATTAAAATAATGATTGCCGACACAGTGTCTTTATGCAGCCACCCATATATCATTCAGTGCTAGCAGCCAAAAATTATGTTGACGTTTTTTCAAAACACGCAGTTATCGATCAGTGCCATCATCACACATGTAAAAGAAAAGCCAACTAGAATAAAGAAAATACTTATCGTTATTGATAAACGTAATCGAAGCTTAGTTAGTGATAAAAGCGCCACTGGAGAGAATCCCAATAGTGGAAAGACACAATTCAGAATAGAAGAATAATTTCAGCATCAGCGGTTAATCAATTATTTTCTGTACGCGCTCTTATATTTGTTATATTTACCAGCTTTTCAAATCTACCCTGAACACTCCTTGCTGGTAAAGCCTTTCATTTTTCTGGCAAATTGTAAAATCAATAAAGTTGTGTTTAGTGTTTTCTTTTTTGCTGAACTAGTTTATGATTTTATGCATTTCACGCTCTGAATTGTAAAACCTCGCCGATATGAATGTATAAGGCGAGAAATAATGTATTCAAAAACTACAATATTACAACGTAAATGACTACCATCGCAAATTGGCTTCTTTTAAAGCAACGAGTAAAACACGTATAATTATTCGCGAAGAAAGAGCACAGTTCTTGGTGATTCTAATTAACGTTGCTTTGAATGAGAAGGGACCTGACCACAAGTTCGGGATATTGAGCGAATTGTATGACTGGTGAGCTGTTAGCGACTTCAAAACAAAAGAGGATTGGAGGGGAAGTCCGATGAGTATAGGTTACTAACGGAGCCTTGGGCAGTCATTTCTGCCTAACTTTTAGTAATGGAGTGAATTTCTGATTTTCACCGCACGCTCCCGTGAATCGTCTTGGTATTTAGTACGTCGCGCTTATGTGAAATTATATCAGTACTTATTTGAAATCAAACAAATGTAATAAGGTTAACAATTCTTCCATCTGGGTACGACTGGTTCAATACTCCGAAGAAAAAGGCCTGCATAAGTTCAGTCAGCCGCAGGATGGCTCGAATAATCATCAAACAGAATCATTAAAACATATAGATGTGATCAGCACACATCATCAACAGCCACATCATCTTGAACAAAACTTATCTCCACTTCAGGACGAAGGCATTTCCAAACTATCTTTTCCTCACACAGCACTACGCGATTTCATCCCACTTTAGGTCCAACGTGGTGGTGTTGCAGTTACAGTGATTGGCTACTCATCTGAAGTTCACGGATTGTATCCCTGCTACAGCAGGGGCATTTGAATAGATGCAAATTATTAGAAGCCCGTCTACTGTGCTGTCAGTTAATGTTACAGCACCAGATGATCCAAAATTCTGGTGTCCTCCACGATGGCGTCCCTCAACATCATATCGTGGTTTGAGTTGTGATACCCCAGATATTATCGGCAATACTGATTCGTCTTCATGATTGCCTACTTATTAAGTTCCTTACTTTAGACATGCATGCCCCAAATCTATCGTGCAGCATTACCGACATGTTTTCTTTAACTGCGCTAGCAACAAGATACGTCCTGCATCTGGAAGTTGCTTTTAACACATTCGGTGCTAGATTAGTTCTTAATAAACATAAAGTGGAAATGATAATAATGGGATCTGACATACTGAAAAGTGGAAATGGTATTGATGACAACAACAATGTCAAGGTTGTGTGGGGGAAGATGAGAAGTAATTGTCATCTAAATGTAAATGTCGTCACATTTACGATACAATTACTTTTTAAAATCTCACATGCATTCCCTGTTAGTTTTTTATTACTGCGTCTAACAAAGACAACAAGCCCTCAAATTTACACTTGTTTTTTTCATGTAGTGGGAAGTACAAAAACCAAGTGTAACGATTTCGTGCGATGTGTACTTGAAAGGTCATGGTGCCATCTATTAAGGTGTAGCAAGCAGAAATTTGACTGGACAGGCTTGTTAATCTTGCTTTACAGGATGGTTGAACATTGGATAAAATGGTAACACATAAAAAACAACATTACGCTCGGTTTCACATTCCTGCTCGCTATTCTGGTGTGGTGTGTGGGAAACATCCACTATAACTCTTTTGCTGCACGTCAATACACGTTATATTTTAAAGGGTCACCGGCGAGATATTTCTGTGGTGCTGCAGCTTATTACAGCTATTTTGCTATGAGCTACACTTTTATTATGAAGTTTTAGACATCGCGCCTCGGTCCTAGTATATTTTATTTTTATACTGTTGTGGTGATGCTACGTAAAATTGACCCTAACCACTCCATTTTTTTCCTTCTGTTACTGATATATTCTGGCTGCTCCTTCATAAGCTCCCACGAAAGTGTAAAATTGAGAAGTGAATCTTTATTTATTTGTTTATTTATTTATTTTTATTTATTTAAGTATACTGCAGACCTTCTCGGTCCAAGCAGGAGTGGTACATAGGATATACAAACAATGATGTCACGTACAGAAAGGCACCGACACAATCCAAGAAGAAGAAAGAAAAAACTATTGAATTCCAAGTAGCCAAAACAACAGTGTCATAATGCAACGTTCAGTGACATCTATTTCTATAGTTGGAGGGTGCCAAGAGTATAGATATTTGTTTATTTATTTATTTATTTATTTATTTATTCATTTATTTATTTAGATTTCACCTACATCGCCGTGAGGCATTCGTAGGGGAGGTACACAATAATTTAACTACATAGTTTTCTATCAAAACAATAGATTCAACAAATAAAACCACCCTCAAAATATTTTAGGAGAAAAAAAAACACTCGAGTATTGGTGAGTAAAAATAACGTCACAATCATGCATTTGAAAACACGCACACGCTTCGAGACAGCAAACCATTCTTAGTGGCAGTGATATTGTAGGAGTTGTTACAATGAAGAAAAAAAGGTTTTATTATCATTTCATTACATTCATCGCAGAATACCCTCGCAGAATTAGAGATTGCACTATCACGTAAGAGATTGTTTTTGGAGAGCTAGAATTCGTATTACGTGACAAACGCGACACGAAATGCAGAGCAGACCACGAGGCTTTTTTGTCGAAGGAAGTTTTGTTGTTGAATGAAAATGCACTGTCACACACGGCTCATCACAGTATTGAAACAATGAAAAACATAAAATTTGTTTTCAAGAACACCCCTCTTACAGCTCAGACTTAGTGTCAAGGATGACAAGGAACTCGAAAAATTGATAGAGAAGAAGAAAATAAAAGAGGTGCACGTAGGCAGACCGGATTGCAAGAGCGCGCGCGATGGAGAGCGTGGCAGCGACGACGGAGAGGACAACAGGTGTTTGACGCAGCTTGGGTTCTGCCCCAGGACTGGTACCCTACGAGAGCCGCCGAAGTTACTACCTCGGCGAGGTACCGTCTTCGTGGCTCTGGTCATCTAGCTGGTGGGTAGTGTGGCGAGCGGCCGGGATCGGTCAGCGTCACGCCGCATACCTTGAACGAGCCCGGGCTCGCAGACGCCCGTGCGCCACGTCAACAGCGCACGGGCCAGAAGGACGTGGGACGTGCCTGAAATACCTGCCGCCACCAGTCCAACCACTGCATGAGAAGGACGTCCTCGCACATCGGAGCGTTTGCAGCCTGCCTTTCCACATTAGCAGGATCAACAAGCACGGACGCACGCGGTTAGCTACGCTCGGGTGGCAGCGCGACTGATATTCGTCGTATGCGGCCGACACCGTATACATCCCGTTCGTTTGGGAGGCATTACCCGCTGAGTGTGACTAAAGGGAAGCGCGTAGCACGTGTTTGCGGTAGGACTTAATTACCGTGTTTTGGGGACACCTAGGTTGCGGATTTTGTCAGTCTTTTCTGCGTAGTTGTTTTTGTTTTCATGTGTGAAATGAAAGGTCGTGTTTTTGTGCCTCACACACCCAGTGCCCCACTTCATGTGTCAATCCCGCTGGCTCAGATGAAACGAGCCGGGCGACATCTTATCGCGACACATAGTTTCATACAACTTTCGCTAGCCTGGGCCACCCAAAGATGTTTTGGGCGACCACTGTTGCCCCAGATTTAGACGTGCGAAATCTGTTGCAAAAGTGCCTTCGCGACCAACCAAAATCCTTTTATTTGGAAAAAAAATGTACGCTCGTTGGTCGTTGGGCGAAGTGCATTGATAAGGATTCAGATTACGTTGTAAAATGATGTGCGTAGTATAACCTCGGCATATGGTTAAAAAGCTGTAGAGTGAAAAGTGTAGATAATTTTTCACTTGCACTCGTATATAGGCATACTGTTTCATGCAAACACTCTATGGCTCATTAATTTTTGTAATTCTAAGACCTGTATTGTATTTGAAGACATTTTCTGAACTTCAGTATGTAACGCTCGCAAGTACTCACTTTTTAAAACCGTCGTAGGCAAGAAGGTGTAGCAGAGGGGGGCATGCTTCAGAACCTGTCTACGTACAGGCGTCTGCAAAAGACAACGATTGAAAAAAAGAAATCAGCACTTGTTTACATGTGTACAGTGCATGTGGTTGCAGTTAATTTTTTTATGGTGTATAAAGCTCCACAAACCACCGTAAACGTCCTCTACATCTACGTTCGTCAGCTACAATAATTGAGATTAAAGCTCAGTGAAGGATGCAACAGCAGTACCAGTTTTCTCGTTGCAGTAGTGGCCTCTGTCACCATTCACTTGCATCTTGATTCCTATTTATCTAATTTCATCTTGCCTCCTATTTACCTAAGGACACGACGAGTCCACTTTGCTTAACGACCACAAAATGCTTCGTGATCAACGCTCACCCATAAGGTTTCCTCTTGCTCAACAACAGTTTCTTACATCGAGAACATCCACTCCTCCAGCCATCTCGAAAAGTTCGAGCTCTTGTGCATTTTCTCACTGACTTCAATGCTATCACTGCCATGTTTTACCGCATACCTTATCTCAAAAATACCAGCAAGTTTTGCACCTATCGTGTGCTAAAATTAATAAATCAGCATGATTCCATCTCGTAGTTAAAAAAACTGGGAGAGTGTGTTGCCGGGTTCTTGAAAAAGTGAAAGGATGGTGGACCACGTTTCCTAACGTTATGCCTTACAAAAAGAGCATGGCATGATCACGAGAGCCCCTGGGAAAAGCAAGTCATAAGTTTTGATATAGAATTCCGTTTTACGAAAGGTAGACTATATCATCATAAATATGCTACTTGTTTCATTTCTAATATTAATAATAAAATCAGAGAGTTTTCAGTGGCATAATGCTCCTAATAATTTTGTACGTTTGCGGGCCACTATAGTTTCAGAAAGGTAACGATGGTAGCTTTAATAATGACAGTGGTCTTAGTAAAAAGTTTTGTCGAAAACGACAAACTGACGTTGCACGAATGCGTTTACAGACGCTCATGCGATCGAAAACGTTAATTTAAATATTAAAATCTGTTTAGGTATTCTTCATTCTATTGGTTTTTCATTACATAAGCCATGGGTTGGTCTTGAACAGCGATGCTCGCACGGACTGTGGCTTGTTGTGAATGTCATTTTGGAGAATCTCCAAGTGCATTGTATACAACTTCATGAATATTTTTTTTCATGTTGCCTTGCTCATCACATACACCAGAACAATTATCTTGCCACACGCGGTGTGGGACATTCAGGAGTTAGCTACGTCAGAGATGCTGGCACGTGTTTGAAGTGGAAGACGCTCGACTGATCCTCGCATATGCATTGCCATGTGCATTGATAATCAGTATATTTGTGACGGGTGCCATTTTTTATTCAAGCGTTGCACCAGCTAGTTCAATTACGACGCTCCAAGGAATTCGGTTTTAATATCACATTAGGATACCCTCTTTACTTCGGCCCCTCTTGCAAGTGCCTGGCATGCATTGACAAATGGTTGCGATTTTTTTTGTCGAACGTGTCAGCCTAACGTTTTAGATGTTGCAACTTTATCTATGGTAATCTATGCTTTGGCTACAACAAAACAAATTGTTTGATGAAATGTTTTGGTGAGCAAGATTTTTGTTTGCGTTGGTGTGAGTATTTTTATTGGTTATCAAGCTTACCCTATCATTCGGAAACGGGTGCCAGAATGAAAGATTGCAGCACACCCACATTTGCTAGCTCAAGAAAATGCAGACCTTGCTTTCGCAGCCAAGACGCTAAGTAATGGCATACGGAACAAGAAATCAGAATTGTCTTGTGTAATAAAGAACACAGGTTCATTTGATCACATTTTTAGTTATGCATTTCTATTTCTTCAGTATCCGAACCACGAGGAATGGTTCAGAAACAAAGAAATGAATATAAATATGGGCTAGGAACTACGCGGTTATCTGCTTATAACGATACTTCTTGCACATTTATGCTGGCTGTACTGGCCCCTCCCGGCAAGTCAGCCAGGCGTGACTTTTTTATGACTGGCTAGAGCAGCGCATCATTTTATGTAAGCATAGAAATGGAGGCTGCGGTCAAACCTTCCTGTGTAGAGTAGAGGATAGCATTACTGTATTATTTTTTTTTCTGGCATTATAGCGCTTATTGAGCGTGCGGGTGTTAGGGCATGTGAGTTTGACGTCTTGATTTTGAGACAAGCTACTTGCATTAACAGGTTTCATGCTGTCTGATGCTTTAGCTGTGCGATGCCCTAAAGCAGAAAAATTCGGCAGATCCTACGTACCCTGGGAATCGATGTTCGAGTCAAATGGAGAGAGCATGACGGTAACAGTGTTATTTGATGGGGGCAGGCAGGACAAGGACTTCATTACCACGCATATTGTACAGTTACTTTTTAATAAATCTATAGTTTATTCATGCTTTTCATGCGGCCATTGCATAGATGCCAGACAGACATATAGACTAAATATGATAAACTAGCAAAGCAAAAATAAGGAACAAAAAAATGAAAACGCATCTCAATAAAGATCTCTCCGCGTTTCCTCAATAAAGCAAAGCTCAACGATCTTTTAAGTTTAGGAAAGAAATATTGTAACTTCACAAAGTTCCAGAAATAAGCTTATAGGGACTGTTATCCCTCGTCTAGATAGACTTGGTGGTAGAAGCGTAATACGCCTTAATATTTATTAAAGACGCACAGGAACTGTTCTTGTTACATTTATTTATGCATGTGGAGTTCATGGCACTTATTTTTGGATAGCTTCAGCTTCATGGTTTTGAAAAACATAGCTACTACGCAGCTCGTGAGCTTATTTTGTCTTTTTGTTTGATTTTGTGCCACCTGTTTTTCCGCTCAAAAAAACTTTCGCAATACACAAAAGGTGTCCGACCTAACAAAGCATTCGACATTGCGACCACGATAGGTGCACTCGAGAAAACTATTATGAAGTTTGTCTCCATTTCGCTAGTAAGATCGTTGTCAAATACCCTATCTTACCTACACCGATATATTCCTCTACGGGAAACTGTGCGCACTTGTCCACATATCAATTGTATGTATCAATTCGGCTTCTATTAATCTAGAGCCACACGTGTTCGTACTATCATCAAATATGCTTGAATGCATAGTCACGACGTTCCATTCTGATTTCATTTTTATTCTTTGCACTTTTTTATTGAGCTGGTTCTGAAGCTCGCTTGCTTCCTCTCTATGGTTGCTATAGTGCAGTCGATATGATCGAGCATGTACTCAATATCGCCATCCTTCTTCGCTGTTGTTACTGTGTGCGGTGATCAACGTTCCAGCCGTCGTTAATGAAGCAGATATGGTTTGCTTATTTCGCGAACCCTGCCATATAATGCCATAATCTTTCGTGGTTCTAGAACGAGATCCTCAGTCATCGAAGCCCTGGATCTCCGCTCGCTTACGATGGTCCGTTGCGTATTGAATCGATTGTTCACGTACACGGCTTAGGCGGTGTGCTCGGAGAAGGAAATTTGCCCACACGGTTGCACGTGTGCACTGGCCTTGTTGTCGACGTCGTTAGCCATAGTCTAAGCCAAGATTTGGGTGCAATTATAGACATAAGAAGATTTCAGAGTGAAAACAATATATACAGCAAGAGTGAAATTCAGAGAGAACGGCGAAAAGAAGTTAAGGGCAGGTCCAAGCGAGCAGGGGCGAGCAGAGCTTACGCCAGGCTCGTCTACGTGCTTACTTGTAGGTTGGACGCATGTCGCGCGACATCCAGTTTATGAACGTCTTTAATTTTACTTCATCGATATGAGGTACCAGCATATTGAATATAGCTGTGCCCACTAGAGAGCCAGACAGACTAACAAACGGCAAAATGTTGGGGTACGACAATATCTTCGAACATGTTGCGGATTCACCACTTGAAGAGGTCTTCAATGTGCGTTTTATCGGCAATGCGAAGCGTGAGCTTGAAGACTTCTGATTAGGGCATTTATCTTGCTCCGGTATTAAATGAGCCAGTTCGGCATAGCCGCCGAATAAGTGAGGTGGCATAGTATAAATGCGTGGATAATACGAATCAGGTTGTCCTGCCTGATTTCTCGTTGCCTCTTAGCGAATGACTAGAGCTTTCGATCTTGAAACAAATGCGTTTGATTGTGGTTGCATTGGCTCTCTTTTACTCAATAAGTATTACCGCGGCCCTAATAGATCGGCGACAATCTGTTTGTTTGCTCACCTCCCTTTTCTTTTTTTTTTCTTTTTTCCGTATTGTTTGCGACAAAGAAATTCTGTCCTTATTCTGATAGTGTCCACATGCCAAACTGGGGAGACGTTTCTGGTGAATTACTTAATGTGGCTTTTTATTCCTTGCTTATCGGACCGGGAGTGATCTTACTAAATGAAGCATACACATAAGGTTAAAAGCTCAGTCTAAGTATTGCACACGCATGATCAATCAATGAGCCATCACAGGCTTTGTAATTCTTAATGTAGAACAGCTGCCATGCTCTATTTATGGTCGTTGTTATTATCGGAAAGATTTTTGGACAACTTGCTCCCAAAATTAAGGCGGAGATTCAGGGGTACGCTTGTTTGTTTCTTACCTCGGTAAGATAATTGTGGTTCCTATTTTGACTTATATGCACATGGGGGGGGGGGGGGGGTGATCTTACACCAGATATACTATTGCTTGAAGTATACTATCAACAAAGTTGAATGGCAGAGTCCTCTCCCCCTTCCCCCCCCCCCGATAAAAAAATTAAGTATCTCTGGAGATGAACTTGTTCTTGGGCTGGTTTGTGCTTGCTAAAAATCATAATGTAGCTAAAAAAAGCCACAACGGACACATTAAAGCACACACCCCAAGAGCTACAATATTGCTTGGTCGAGCGATGTAAGGCTGGTTCTAATGAACGGTTTCCAGGTACCTAGTTAGAATAACATTAGTAAAACGAGGCTGCAAAATATTTTCTCGCTAGAAATGATTGTTAATGAAAGCCCTGTACATCATCTGTTTGGATGCAGTTTAGGCTGTTTGCTATCTTGCGAGCACGTACCACTACTTAAAGCTGCACCACTTGCTTGAGTGATTTCAATAGTGACTTGCATAATGTGTACCTAGTGAATATTTATCAGAGGTTATGCAAAGTAGAAGGTTTCAGGTTCTGCAACAGCACCATGGATTGCATTGCAACGTTACAAAAAATGAGGGTAAGTAAGGTTTCCGTGGTTCTCACATACTGCGTTGTCAGCAAGTAATATTCGTATACCAAAAAATAATTTCTCGAGACAAATATTACTATGTGCGCAGAGTAATTCTTGATAAGTAAGCCACAGAGCTAAAGTCTTGTACTATTCCATATTGAGGATTAAGCAGCAATATCGACACCTCTGGGATGTACACATCTTCGCGACACGATTTTTGTTAACCTCTAGCAACCTGAACAATGATCTTTAGTCACCAACAAAAAGGCAACGATAGTTATAGCGCGAGAACAACATGACGACACAGAGACAAGAAGGACACGAAAGTCCTTGTCTCTGTGTCGTAGTGTTGTTCTCGCGCTATAACTATCGTCATGATATTAACTAGCCTAAGCTGCCACACTTCTAAAAAGACAACCCCACAATATTTGCTAACAGTCGTTATTCATGTACCACGTAAACAAATAATATTCGAGATTAGACGCGTTATTCACACCTCACTTTAGAAAAGGCACTGCACGACATTTTGGCAGCTATCATGTTCGTGCAGCGTGTTAAAGAACAAACACACCATTGATGCTACTGGGTCAGCTCTTCAAGGCAAGGAAGATATATTCCTATCAACGATGCTGCTAGCAAAGTTCGAGTAATCATACAAGATATAACGTAGTCCAAAATCAAGATGGGAGCCGACCGATGCAAATACGTAGTGCGATAATGAAGGTGAACAGTGGAAGTGCCCCAGAAGGCTGGCCAGCGTTTCGATAGGAGGACCTATCTTTGTCAAAAGCTCCTTGTCATTCTTGGCGTGTTAGTTTTAAAAGGGTTCCGGCTGCGGCGGCTGCATTTATGATGGAGGCGGAAATGTTGTAGGCCTATGTGCTCAGATTTGGGCGCACGTTAAGAACCCCAGGTGGTCGAAATTTCCGGAGCCCTCCACTACGGCGTCTCTCATAGTAATATGGTGGTTTTGGGACGTTAAACATCACATATCAATCAATCAAAATCAATTAGTTTTAAAAGGGTTAGAATTGACATCATATCCAGGTGGTGGCACATGTCCCTGCTGGTAATAACCATCAGAAAAAAAAGCTTGAAATGAAGCGAGGACTACACTCCTGTGCTTTATAGTTTTGTTCTTCTGCCTTGTGTCTTTGTCTGTCCTCATTGAAATAAGTGAGATAACCCCTTGCTATTGCTATAGCTCGCTTTTAGTTCAGTCCGACGTTCGTAGTAACCACTTCCTACAGGAGATACATTGCAAACGCAGGTGACCACAACATTGTTGAAGGCAAATAATTTTCACAAGCGGTAATAGTATAACAAGAATGTCGAACAACGCACAAGACTTACTCTAGCTCCAACTAGGACTCGTGTGCGTCTTCTCTTTCTCACCGTCTTTCTCTCTCTGAGTCCTTTTATTTAAGCTTCCGTCTTTTAAACAGCGTAGTTTTTCACAAGCCTAAAAAGGCACACCGGTAATTTAGAACTTGCTGACCTCACTACATTTACCCTGTCTTGTGTTCCCTTCACTGCAGCAGATTACCTTACAATTCATCAGCTGATCCGAGGCCGAAAATTTGTGGAAGCGTGAATATATAGATGTTTATTATTTAGCCATTACTTACGCATGTATTTCAACATATCAGGTGACATAACAGGAGTCGGAAAAGTTGAATCAACATACATTACCACATATAATAAAATAATTGCACCAAATAAACAAATACAACATGCATACGCCATCTAATTGCAGGTCTGAACTAAATATTTTATGTACTCAAAGCACATAGAAACTGAATTTTTATTCCATGAAGAGTGGAAGTATTGTGTGAAACACAATTTTTGGCGTTGTTACGCTCAGCATTTGTACTTAACAAGCAATGTGCCGAATTGACAAAATAGCAGTCATGCGCGAATACTCTTTTGCCGTCGCATTCGGATGGGAAAAATGTGATAAAACACTAGTGAACTCAGGTTCACGGGTTCGTGGAAAAACCGCAAGTAGTCAATATATTTACCAGTGTTCGTACTGCAGTTAGTATGTCGTAGTTTTCTTTCTGAAACATTGAAACTAACTATGACGGACTGGTGGCAGTTTTCAAGCAGAAATGTTCGCAATCATAAATACCGCTTATGCCAAAACTGGACCGCATTGAATTCAAAAATCTGAGGCACTGTTCGCTACTGCTTCTCCGAAAGGAAACCGAGAGACACGTGAGTTTTTTGCCGAATTGAGAGCACCTATTGATCTTTCTCCTTAAAAAGTACCAACTTTTCGCATACGGTTACAGCGAAAGAAGTCACTGCCTTGCATAATAAATGTTCCTGGCATTCATAGGAATAATAAATGCGCCACAGGACATAGGTCCAAGAAAAAAAACTGCTGGAAATACTCAGACCACTTGGTCGTATGCATACTCATTTGCCACACTGGTAAACCGGCAGAAAGGAGAAGCACGCGTTAAACACAATGGCGATATATGAAGTGTCTGACCACATTGTTCTTGCGCGTACATGCTAAAAAATAATCCATAAACGTTCCTTATGCAATGGAGGGCACAAAAATGCAAGATATTTAGTGCTGGTCCTACCGCCAGTGAATGTGAGACTTTGATTCCTCCCTGCGTCAATCACATAGACGTATAGTGACATTAGTTCATTTTACTTACAAAAATCTATAGAGTCTTACTCTGTGTTGTTCCTATGAACTGTTTTGTTGCCTTCAGAATGCATAGTAACACCACTTATGACAGTCAATGCTCGGTGGCATAGTAGTCGTACATCACACGTATTAATACTGAACTCTTGGCACAACGTTTTTTTCTGTAAACGAGAAGTATTGTGTAAGTATGAAATAACGATGATGTCTCTTTTCTCTGCAATTATTTCTTCCCCGTACGATTATAATTGCAGTGTAGTCGCCTACTGCGAAAGCAATAATTA